>NC_087147.1:2163269-2472307 GCF_030705265.1 Helicoverpa armigera | reverse complement strand
GGCTCTACAATTGCCTGAACGGATTCTCCTGTGCTAAATTTTGTGATCGGTACAATATGTTTTCCGCTTCCATTCGTCCCTGCCACCCGTCATACAACATTTACACTCTTCTTTATCATGTAATTTTTCAGCTATATTTTCTTTATTGGTTCCTGGTCATTATTTTCTTAGAGTTATGTCAATGACTCTTCCAAACCAGTAAAATAACAATTAACTCAGTCACTTGTTTGCATGGATTCATTAATATGATAAATACATACGTTTATCTATCATACCTTGTACAAATATGCAGAATAATTAAAATATTATATAGATTGTTAGACGACGTTATAAGTCCAAGTTGATTATTAGTATGTAAATGGCCTCATTTTATTTCAAATAGGGATATTAGTATGACTGGAAATGAGTATCAGGTACCTATTTCAAATACCTATTAAGCCGATAACGTTGAGGTTATAACGATTGGAACTTGTGTCCTTATGGCGAACTTGGCATAATGAGGAATAATATAGTAGCGTACGTACGAGGAAATTTATAGATAAGTACTCTCATTTTCATCGAGATCTAGAGACTAGAGGCCCATTATTCCCAACTATGTTGGGGTCGGCTTCCAGTCTAACCGGATGTAGCAGTAGAGTCCAGGATTGATAAGTAAGTGTAACTCTCGCCAAACATTATGGTGGCTCGCAGCTTATTTCTGAACCATACTCCTCCCATACCTCCTCAACCCTCTGATATCCATAAAATCGTTTTTGCAAACCATCATCTCGACGTTCCAAGAGGCTAGAAAGATTGACGAGACTTTTTTAATAAAAGATCGTATACCTATATCGTTAATTGCAATTAGGTATATTGCACTTTTCAAATTAAGGAATTAGTTACGCTAATTACAACAACGTACAATAATCGGAAACTAAAGAAAGTGACAGGTCGCGTGTTTTTAGTTTATAATTGGTTAGGAAGGTTGCATGCCATGACCAGCAAGTAGGAAGGTAGCTGTTTAATTACTTTGTGCTTCATTTGGAGAAGGTGAGCAATTTGGGTCTAATAAATAACGAAGAAGTTAATACTGGTAATTAAGGAGAAGAGATTATAGTTTCTTGACATTACAGTTCTGGTGTTTAACTAATTCGTGTCTTGTACGAGGCGTCTTATACCCATATTATAAAACTCTAAATAGAGGTCGCTCGCTTTAGACTTCGGAGCCTCTAAAGCACGAGTCATTTCAGATCAAAAAGGAACTAATTCAACGTTCTTAAGGTAATGTACTTCCTAAGGGCATTTTGGACACCAATGACTGAGTGAAGTAAAAAAAACATCGTGAGGAAACCTGGACTAAGTCTGGAATTGTCAATCCGCTTTGAGCGAGCGCGGTGATCAACGCTAATTCCTTCTCTCTTTGAGAAGAGGCCAAGCCAAGAAGGGTGAAGTTTATATACAATCCCTCCATATTTCTTCCACTTCCCTCTATCCAACTTATTCTCTCTCACTAATTAGGCACTCGCACATTTCTAATAGAAACTGCAGTAAGACGTACTGCACAGAATCGCAATGAACAGTTATATAACCACGGTGCGCGTAGAAAGCTGTATTTGTTTGTACCCTTAGGACAATCTCAGAAATAGACAGTTTTCTCGACACGCATGGTGTTAAATGCCGTTAGAAGTAAATGTCGTAGTATGATGATAGATATACAACTAACATACCTACCTACATCTACATACTTAATATTGTTGAGGTTCTTGATAAAGTAAACTCCTTTGTCGTATATGTAAACTATTTATTACAGTACAGCGTTTGTGTAGCAGAGGGTACTAAGTTATCGAGACAACTGACAAGTGACGACTGCGCTTTTTCTCAGCATTTCCCGCCTTAAATAACCTTGTCGATGACAGTTGGTATTCTGTACAAAAAAGATTTAAAGCGGGAAACGAGTAACTACCACAAAAGTGTTGCCAGTTACAAAAATATAAAAGCATATTGTGACGTTATTAATAAATCATTTTACAAGAACTATTTGTAAATTTAAAATAATATTTATAAATTTAGCCTAACAACTCGGCCATCCGACTAACATTAACGAGACCTCTCGTTATGTAAAGATATGCAATGAAAAGTAAGTAATTATAAAATAGTAATATTTGACATAACTAGATATGTCCGATAGCCAAGTTTACATCAAAGATAAGAATAAGGTTTACATAGTCTATATCGACAAGCAAATATTATAAAGTAGCTCGTGGATACATAATCAAATATGTTATGAAATAGTTACTTAGTACATTATTCACGAAATCTGATCAAACATGAATATATAGTTCCAACTTGATGTGAAATGTGATATAAACATTATTAAAGTTTACAATTGTGAATTAATAAAGTACTTCAGCCTCTTGAAAAGAGATACTATCATAATTAATTAATTTTTACATTTTTATATTAGAAATAAATATAATCATCTATAACACCGTGTTGTATAATCTACTTTTACTTATAATATTATAATTCTCTGGGAATTTAACAATCAAGCATTCACATTATGTTCCTGATCTAAAAGCTTTTGACCAACAGGGGCCATGACACTGCCACCTTTGACATGGTCGCGTGTTAATACCACATAGTACTTATAATTTGCCTTTTAATAATTGAACATGACTTTACATGATCTTCTCGTGAGAACATACAGGAGGTGACCATGACGCTATCGCTCCCTGCATGACCACACGGTGACCAAGATCTTAATAATCTCCAAGGGCGCGAGGCCGGCCATGACTTTGCCCAGGGACTGTCCATGACATTGCCAATCCCTGCCTTAGAGTGTAATAAATGATGCCTTGGTTTGATAGTATTTTAATTATCAATAGGAACCTTTTCATTTAACTTGACAAAGGCTAGACTTGTGAGACTTACATTATTCGTTACATTGGACTTCGTCATCCTCATCGGTTGAGGACATGTCATCATAAGCACTACCGAAACTTAACCATGGAAACAGCTTGTCTAGTGCTACAATAGCTTCATAAGTTTTCCCTTTCTTTGTTAACGGGGTGTCTTCAATGACAAACCTATCGTTTGGGAGGATTTTCTTAATTCTATAGGGCCCGCGACATTTAGCTTCTAGTTTTCTGGATTGGCCATCTTGACTAGGAACATTCCTAAGAACCCTAACTAGGTCACCAACTACAAAATTATTTCCCTTTTTCCTATGTAAATCATAACGTGCCTTATCTTTGTCTTGTTGTACCTCTATCAAGGTCTTTGCAGTTTCACGTAAACTTTCTAAATTACTAACGTCGGCCCCTACATCTTCTATGATCTCGTTTAGGTTTCCTACAGAGGGGTGGGTAGCTCTATAGCCAAAGAGAAGTTCTGTAGGAGTTTTCTTTGTCGTGGAGTGTATGGTGGTATTTATTCCTAATTGAATGTCTGGTAAGTATTCGTCCCAGTTTCCCTTAGGTTTTTCGTGGGACATGGAGCCCAATGCGGCAAGGATGGTACGGTTATACCGCTCCACCTGGCCGTTAGCTCGGGTGTAGCTACGGCATTAAATATATGTTTTATACCAAGCGATTTAACAAAGTCCTGAAATTTCTTTCCCGTAAAACTCGTACCCTGGTCAGTTATAAGTCGCGTTGGTGTACCGAAGTAGCTTATGTGTTCTTTAAGCACACGTATACTTGTCGTAGACTTCGTATTACGGACCGGTGTTATGTTAATGTATTTCGTGAAAGAGTCAATAATGACAAGTATATAGCAGTTACCTCTTTTGCTACGATTGAATGGGCCTAGATGATCCGCGTGGATAGTGTGAAACGGTATTTCAGTTTTTGGTATGGGATGAAGGAAGCCAGCTTTGCTTCCCGACGGGACTTTATGATGGGCACATTCAAGACATGCATTAACATATTTTTTTGTGAATTTACGTATTTTTGGGAACCAAAGGTAGCCTTAATCCGTTCTAGCGTTTTTTCGAAGCCAAAGTGTCCGACTTCATCGTGATTCGCCCTGAGAATTTGCCAACGCACACCCTTTGGCACCACCCACCTAAGCACGCCTGGTTCAATGATACGATACAACTTATCATTTTTGATTTTATAATTCTTAATGATGTCTGCAGCGTTTTGGGATTGCGGATCAGTTAACACGTTTTTAATACGTTTAGTCTCATCATCGTTGTCTTGTACCGTTGCGATCCAGTCTTGGGAACCTACGTTTAGCACGTCTAACACACGCGTTTCACAGTCATTGTCGGGAATGGGACATCTACTAAGGGCATCAGCGTGTGCCATTCTTTCACCAGGTCTGTATTCAATGGAACAGTCATATTCTTGGAATTGAATCCACCATCTCGCTATTCGGGGTATTAAGTCCCGTTTCGTTAGGGTTGTACGCAAAGAGTTACAATCAGTCAAAATGGTGAATTTAATCCCAAGCAAATAGACGCGGAATTTATTTAGCGATGCTATTACAGCCAATGTTTCAAGTTCATACGAATGGAGCTTTTGCTCATCCGTGGTTGTCTGACGGCTGTAATAAGCAACTGGATGGAATACACCAGTTTCTCCCTTTTGCATTAGAATGCCGGCTATGCCTATTTTGCTGGCATCAGTATGCAGTTGGGTTTCTGCTCGAGGGTCGTACAAAGCAAGGATTGGCCTTTGGACCAAATTTTGCTTCAAGGTCTCAAAGGAATTCTGTTCAACCTCAGTCCAGCGCCATTTGGCATTCTTCTTCAGAAGTTCGGTCAATGGTCTCGCTATTGTTGCGAATCCCTTGACAAATCTCCTGAAGAAACTAGCCAAACCAATAAAACGGCGCACGTCATGTTGGTTCTGGGGTACGGAAAATTTTGAAACTGCATCAGTTTTTAAGGACCCCGGCCTAATCCCATCCGCACTGACTTCGAATCCCAAATATTCTATCTTATCGAAGCAGAATTTGCATTTCTCAAGTTTTAGAGTAAGTCCACTGCTTTTGAGAAGTAATAGAACCTCCTCAAGTAATTTTAGGCAATCTTCAAAAGAGCGTCCTGGGATCAAAACATCATCCATATATATAAGCACATGTTTGTTTCTAACCTTGGCTAACACTTTATTTATTGCCCTTTGGAATACGGAGGAGCGTTTACCAGTCCGAACGGCATACGGTTGTATTCGTATTGGCCGTCGGGCGTAATAAAGGCAGTTCTTTCTCGGGATTCTTCAGCTATGGGAATTTGGTAATACCCTGATGCTAAATCGAGAGTAATAAACATGGTATTACCAGCCAAGAGATCCAATTGATCTTCTATGCGGGGGAGTGGAAAATGTTCCTTAACGGTCTTTCTGTTTAAAGCCCTATAATCAACACATAGGCGTTTTTCGCCAGATTTCTTTGCACGAGGACTATAGGGCTTGCATACGGCGAAGAAGATTCCCGGATGATGCCACTCTCTAACATTTCTTGAATCATAGATTGTACTAGTTGTCTATCAGAATATGACAGGCGATAGGGCCGGTAGACCACGGGCTCAGAATCTTTAACTTAATTTCCATCTCTACACTAGTTGTATAGCCCAGTTCATGCAAATTAGATGAGAAACATTTGCGATATTTCTCCAACAATTTCACAAGTTCAAATTTCTGCTGTTGTGTTATGTTACCGCATTTTAAAGCTTCGTCAGTTAATTGTATGTCCAAAATATTATAAGTGTTTGGTACGTCTAGAGTGCTCGCTACCCGAGCTCGTGTCACTAATGTATCTATAGGCATATTTATGTCTTTGTCACATATGTTTTGTATTATTAATGTCCCTAATCCTAGACTTAAGTCATATTCACCGGGAAGAAGAAAATATTCATAACCTGGGCGTCCTCTAATTGTCCCGTGTACGTAAATCCTGCCGCAAAAAATTGTATCTGACTTTACCTTTATAGCATTAGTGGTGTGTGGTTTTAGATTATTAGACTGAAAGGTCAGTAATATCAACTTGGAGTCATCGTGAACTTGGCAGCGCTTAACAATTATATCTGTATTAGTTTTGTTATTTGTATCTGTGGACGTTCAGTGTACGTGTGTCCTAGTAATACCGGGTCATTAATCATATCGTCAGTCACAATCAAAATCTCAACATTTTCTTCAATTATGTCCTGTACATCTATATCAACGAACGCACGTCCTACTGGCCGGTAGGGAATATTACCTAATCCCCTCAAAATAGGCAGGGACTCAGTTTTCCATTGAATTCCTAGACTTATCGCGTCAGTCAGTCTAATAAGGGTACATTCGCTTCCAAGATCAATATGAGACAAAAGTGTTTTGCCATTAATTCTAATTGGAATTTTGTACTTAGCATTTATATTATCAGTCGAATGTACTTCCATTACAGACTGGGACTCTACATTGGCTTTATGAGCTTGGTTCGTTTTATTAGGGCAGTTATCTGCTAAATGACCTCTCAAATTGCAATTATTGCATCTAATTGTAGGTTTAGAACAACGGAAAAATGGATGACCAGTCTCGTTACAATTATAACATTTTAAACTTTGTGGCTTAGGCCTTTTATCATTATCCGATTTTTGAGCAGGTTTCTTTTCCTGTCGATCTGTATTTTTATTTTTAGGATCGTTACCAATCGGTTGATTAATTTTTACACTTTTAAAGAACTTAAGCAACTGTTCGGGTTCAGAGAATTGCGCCCCTTGAGCACCTAGGCGAACACCCCTATCGTCTATGCCGTATATTATGCAGTCGACTGCATCCTTACCATAGATTTTGCAACGGTTTAGCAGATTAATTTTAGTATAAAAATATTCCTCAAGAGATTCGCCAAACTTAGCTCTCTTATTCAACATTTGAGTAAGTGTCTCCGCATAGTTAGTTTGTGAAGGAAAAGACTCCGTTAACCTTAATTTCCATTCAGACCAGGAATGTAGCAGAGAGGGGAGACCCTGATACCAGGTTTTAGCAACGCCGCAGAGCTTGGGCATTGCATAATGGACTATTTGTTTATCAGACCATCCATAAATCTGAGCGCATTCTTCAACCTTATGTATCCAGGTCTCCACAGTCTGCTCACGGCACATTGGGTCGAAATCAGGTACAACATTTAAGACAGGGAATTTATCTACGTCAGTGGTATTTTTACTTGCTATAACGTTTAAAAGTTTTTCAACTATATCTAGATTACTTAAATTAGCACTTCTCTTCCTACGAGGCGACCTTTCCTCCGAACTTGACAGCGATGATTGACTTTGTACTCTACGTCTTTTAGATAAGCCTTTATGAGTAGTTCTTGAATTCTCTCCTACCTCGTGCACTGAAGGGCTCCGGAGCTGTCGTTGCTCACAAGATCGCTTACTCGCCCGCTTACTTCTCCTCGACCGTCGTTCACGTGACCTGCTACGACGCACGGCTGGAGTTCTGGACCTCGGCTGCGTCCTAGCATTCCTTTCCTGCTGCGAACTGTTTCTGTCCACATGCCTGGATTTTTGCCTGTGCTTCGGCATTATTCCCAATTGTATTGCCTGAAACTTACGATTGTGTGTATTAGATACTTCATAATTAACTTTACTAACTTACATCTGTAGGCGTATTTTGCATGACTTTTGGTATGTTCATGTGCGAGTATAACCTCCAGGGAGTAGCCCTGGCAAGGTTATGTGCATGTGTATGTGCGTACATGTGAGTATAACCTCCAGGGAGTAGCCCTGGCAAGGTTATGTGCATGTGTATGTGCGTACATGTGAGTATAACCTCAGGGAGTAGCCCTGGCAAGGTTATGTGCATGTGCGTACATGTGAGTATAACCTCCAGGGAGTAGCCCTGGCAAGGTTACGTGCATGTGTATGAGCGTACATGTGAGTATAACCTCCAGGGAGTAGCCCTGGCAAGGTTATGTGCATGTGTATGTGCGTACATGTGAGTATAACCTCAGGGAGCCCTGGCAAGGTTATGTGCATGTGTATGTGCGTACATGTGAGTATAACCTCAGGGAGTAGCCCTGGCAAGGTTACGTGCATGTGTATGAGCGTACATGTGAGTATAACCCAGGGAGTAGCCCTGGCAAGGTTATGTGCATGTGTATGTGCGTACATGTGAGTATAACCTCCAGGGAGTAGCCCTGGCAAGGTTATGTGCATGTGTATGTGCGTACATGTGAGTATAACCTCCAGGGAGTAGCCCTGGCAAGGTTATGTGCATGTGTATGTGCGTACATGTGAGTATAACCTCCAGGGAGTAGCCCTGGCAAGGTTATGTGCATGTGTATGTGCGTACATGTAAGTCTTGATAACACTGTCGTGATAAAACGGAACGAACAAACCAATGAAACTCTGTTTACACTTGCATTTCATGAACATAAAATTATTTATAATACAACTACACTAGTTTAAACGATAATCTAGTTAGCTGTACAATGGGCAAAATCCTTCTTCACATTGCCAGTAGGTAGGCAGATTAGAAAAAAAACAAAAGTTTTACTTACGTTTTCACTTCTGTGGACGTGGTAAGTAGAACTTTTAGTTCTACTTTTATCCTGGCTTCTGATATGTTGAGGTTCTTGATAAAGTAAACTCCTTTGTCGTATATGTAAACTATTTATTACAGTACAGCGTTTGTGTAGCAGAGGGTACTAAGTTATCGAGACAACTGACAAGTGACGACTGCGCTTTTTCTCAGCATTTCCCGCCTTAAATAACCTTGTCGATGACAGTTGGTATTCTGTACAAAAAAGATTTAAAGCGGGAAACGAGTAACTACCACAAAAGTGTTGCCAGTTACAAAAATATAAAAGCATATTGTGACGTTATTAATAAATCATTTTACAAGAACTATTTGTAAATTTAAAATAATATTTATAAATTTAGCCTAACAATATATTAAAGACTGCCTCGTTGGTCTAGTGGTCGCAAGCGGGTTCGATTCCCGGGTCGGGCCGAAATCGCTTTGTGGGTTTTCTTAAACTTTCACAAAGCAGCCCGAAGTCTGGAAGTTGGTGATTGATTCACCCGTGCATCGGAGAGCACGTAAATGTCGGTCCTGCGCCTGATCTCTTTCCGGTCGTGTCGGATTGCCGTCCCATCGGGTTATGAGAGTGAAGGAATAGGGAGTGCACCTGTGTCTACGCAAATGCTTGTGCACTATAATATGTCCTGCGCAGCTGGCTGGTCTCCTTAAATGAGAACAGCCGCCGTGGCCGAAATCGGCCGTGGACGCCATTATTATTATATTAAAGAGGAAACATTTTTTTGTGTGTTTGCTTGTACCCTAGGCTCCGAAACTACTGAACTAACTTGAAAAATTCGTTTACTGTACACTCTATCCTAAATTATATCCCGGTATGTATGGGCAGTAGTTCCCACGGGATGCGGGTGAAACCGCGGGAAAACGGCTAGTTGGTTATAAGGGCAGTTTGTGGCTAAGTAACAACAGCACAGGTCGATTGATCATAAGGTTTAAGCAACGGTTGGTCTCTGGATATACACACACACATGTCGGGACAGCCATGACGGGTTATCAAAAGCCAGAAAGTCAGACGAACGTCTTATCCGTTTACAAGGTAACTTTAATATAATTTACTTTTGGTTCAAGAAGTTTTTGATTTAACACTAACAAAAAGGATGTTCATTCAATAAATATAAATATATGTGTATACAGCTACTATAAAATAAATCAACAAACAAGCTTGATTACTCATGATACAAAAATAAATAACAATTTTATTTCATATTTATAGTTTTTCAAGCTGCTAGCGAGGTAGGTATTAAATGTGGTCAGTTCATTCAATAAAAATAAACGTGTTGATAAATAAATAAATGAATAAAATGAATCATTGTTTACTTCAGTGCTTATTTAATGTGTATTTATTTCATTGTTGTGTTGATCGGAAATTCATTTAGTTTAAGTAGTCACTTTAACTATAAACCTGAAAGTTTTTATATTTGCGACTCTGATGCATAAAACTACAGATCGGATACCGAAATATTTTAAGGCTTATGTTTAACTGATCACCAGATATAGTAACAAACAGCAGACAAAAATAGTAAATGATCACCAAAATGAAACTCGCATTTTAATGTAAAACTATCACCAAAGTTTTAACACTTTGCTATCCTATTTAAGTGAAATTACTCCAAAATAAATCATGCGTAAGCCAAAAATAGTAAATGATCACCAAAATTAAACCACCATTTTAAAGTAAGATTATAACCAAAGTTTTTAAATTCTGCTATCCTATTTAAGCAAAATGAGTCCAAAAAAATCATTGTTATCCCAAAAGTAGTAAATGATCACCAAAAGTAGTAAATGATCATCAAAAAAGTTTTTACATCTTGCTATCCTGTTTAAGTAAACTGACTCCAAAAAAATAAGTTCGGCCTGATAAAATAAATGTAATAACATTATGGGGACCCTTTTCCTGCACTAGCGTGGAAAATTGTCTATTGCATGCCTCTAAACAGTGCGATAAGAGTGTATTGAGAAACACATTCTTCTTCTTCTTTCTCCTGGCCTGTTCCCAATTTTACTTGGCGTCGGCGCAATATGTCATTTTCTTCCATTTTCCCCTGTCACTCGTCATACTGACACTCACGCATGCATTGCAAGCCGGACACATAACTTAATATGGCATCATAATACTTTATTTGGTAATAAGCCTACATTTTATGGCAATCACAGTGACTTATTTAGGCAAAAATAATACATTAATTTGGTCGTCAAGAGTTGGTGATCATTTACTAAATTTGGTGGTCGAATACAATTTAAAGTGAAGTCGTGACTAAAATAGCTGTTACTATTACATTTTTAGACTTTAATTTTTTTGGTGTTCAGTAGATATTTCTGGTTGCAAAACTTAGGGTATCAAAGCATTTTATGGTGGTCATTATATTTGTTCCCATATTTTAATATAGGCAATGTTTTATTCAGGTGTGGAAAGCAGTTACTTCAGTTTGCAGATAGATGTAACAAAATTAAAGTTACATCCTTATAAGTCAGTATGAAGATCGGCAGTAGTATGCAAATTACAAAGATTAAGTATTTAGCCAGTATCAGACAGACTGAAAACTTTGATTGAATTCACGAACTTCTCAAAAAATGACAGACTACAGCGATTAACTAAAAAGGATACTTGAAATTAGAAAACTAACTGTCCACATCCTTACAAGCAAAAAAAAAAAGTAAAATAACAATTTCCCACCAAAACAATTAACATAGTTTTAAAAATGGAACTACAAAACTGTCATTTAACTGTAAAACAGATGTTTGCAAGGATGTGGTGTGGCTCATAATTACACCCACGGCTTCCCCATATATGGCAACACTTGGGCAATCAAAGCCAAATGCATACTGCATGTTAAGTTAGCATGCAAAATAATTTACACCTTCTACTGGCCATATAAGGATGCTTTATGGTTTTGGCTAAGCATTCTAAATTCAATTTTTTTAAATTCTGACAGTGCTGTGTTGAATGTTATTTTATTTAGGTAGTTAATACATACTAATGTTCTGATTTCCAAGATATTATGGTAACTTAATAGAGAGGAAGTTTTTTTTTTGTTTGATTCCTGAAGGCAGCAAATAAACTGAACCAATTAAAATCCCAGCATGGGTAAAGATCAATCGGGGTTTTAAATATTATAACATTGCACAATTTGTTTACTAGTTTCTGGCAAATACCATTTGCTGTCATACTCTTTACAATTTCTTAAATTCTCTCTTGTGGTCTTAAACCACAAATAAAAAGTTTAATTCATGTTTTTTTATATCTTTATAGCACTAATTGACTCACTTTTCACCTGATTCATAAGAATCTTTGCCAACTTTTTAATTCAAGTAATTAGTCATGAATTTATTTTTAATCTGTCTGCTCATTTACTTTATTTACTATCTACTTTAGCGATAATGTTAATAACTTTAAACATAAAACAGACGTTTCAAAACAATCTGATACACAAGTATGTTTCGGTGTCATGCAATATTTAATTGTTATTAATAATAACAAGCGTGTTATTTCACTAAAGATCATTATCACCATAACAGAAAAGTTAACTTTTAAAAAGAATCGAGGTCACTCGCGGAAAAAAATGCATCGACAGAGAATGACAATACGAAAAAAAGGTAAAAACAAGATAGGTACGAAATGCAGACGGTGTCACGCGTTTTATCAGCGTCAGATACCGGAAAATACAATAAAAAACACAATACTAACCTCTATTTATCCATCGATTATTACAGCACTAACATTTTAGCGCTAAATTCACGAAAATATCACAAAAACAATACCAAACTCAAAATTCACGGGATGATGACTAAACTCAACTTTTAACGTGCAAAATATTTGCAATACGAATTACATATGAGATATCACAGTTACACACAACACTGAACGTTTCTCGTGTTAATTAATGTACTAATGTAAACAAAGGACGGCGGCGTTAGAAAAGTTTTTAATTGAAAATAAAACGTAAACAAAACAAACAAGCGAGACGCACCGATTAGTACCGAACTTCGAACTGATTGGAATAAATGACGTGAGTTGGCTGGGTTGCTATAGCATGGTTTACAATTTACTACCAACCTAAAAAATAAGTTCCTAACAAACGAGAGGGATAAAAAAATTACCATATTTCAAACGTAAATGAAACCGTTATGCTATAAATTGCTAATGTAACATTTCTCAAACCCTATTTGAAAATGTTTGGAATTAATGTTCTGTATATTGAGTGTTTGATAAGTAAGAATAATTCATTATCTCATTTTATTTACAATTAAACTTGTATTTCATGTACTTGTTTTCTTTTTCCAAATTATATTATTATAAAGAAGCCAAAAATTTCAAATCCTACAGCATATAATTAGTTTGAACTGTGACCAAATTAGTGTAATTTTTCCCTTTAATTTGGTAAATATTTTGTTTGAGGCAACACAGTTTTGACGTTCAATGTAGCCAACCACACAGAACTTAATATTTTTAAATTCGCCAAGGAAACTGATATTATACAGCCAATCTATTAATGTTCACTTCTGTTTAAGAGAAATTGCTTGTTTTTAATTTTGATATCGTTTTGATAGCTCCTCCATGTTTTGTTGGACCTTTCAAGGTCATGCTTACTTATTAAATATTTTTAAGGTGCCCTAAATTCGTTTTCAATAATCAATAATTGATATTTAAATATATTAGAGTGGTTAGAATAATCTATCTTGTAGTAAAATGGTCTATTTTATGGTAATAGATAGAACTCGGAATGCTGGGTTCTGGGGTTGGAGCATCACCAAAACGAATAAAATCAAAACGAATTTAGGGCACCTTAAAAATATTTAATAAGTAAGCATGACCTTGAAAGGTCCAACAAAACTTGAAGGAGCCATCAAAACGATTTCGAAGTCCTTTGCATATTGTACCGGAGACATAAATATTTTGTTCAACCATTTATTTTATAAAAAAAAAACTGTTTAAAAGTACTGTGGTCATATCAAATAAATTATTATCGTGTAACGTACTTATCATATTGTTTTTAAAGCGTAGGACTCCCCGATTAGATACCTAAGCATTATGGCGAAGATTGAGATGAAACTGTAGTTTGTTTTGTTTTTACGTTTTCGAGTTAGGCCACAGCAGAGAGTAGAGTAGTAGTAGATAGGTACATACTTTATTAGGCAGATACTCACTGAGCTAAGTTTTAAACACAAATTAAAACCGGCTAAGGTGAGAAACATGGCTAGAAGTTATTAAGAAAATGCCTGGAGGGATTAATTTCTGAAAGTTTACGCCGTTAATTGATAAACTTTTATGGAACAACCTACCTATTTATCATTTGTGATATTATCTTAGTTAGTATCTAGTTAGAGAATTGTTTTTAAAAGCATAAGAGTCCACATAATAATCGAATAACTAAGTAAGAAAAGGGTTAGAAGACGGAGTCACCACTATTTATTTTATGAAATTGTTCGCATGCTAGCGCCATCTACTATTAATTAGTACTGAACAAAGATTACTTTAGCACGCAATAGATGGCGCTATTCTCAATCGCATTATTTAATTTTCAATTTCAGCAAATGCAGTACTTATTTTTTTTTAACAAAATTGAATGTTACATAAAATTATGTTTGACTTTTTGTTGTACTAACTGTCGTTACTATTATTCTTTCTATGTTTTGATTTGTTTACTAACATCAGCATCGATATATTCTGTACTTACCTACTACTAGATAGAAGAACTAATATATGTCGCAGGGATATGGGGATTTGATCAAATTGCGGAGGATGTTAAAATAACAACACGATTTTATCTTTTCCCTAAACAAATCTAGTGAATTGAACAAATCCCTAAATTGGTACAGTGAAATACGGGGATTTGATCAATTCCCTAAGGGCAATTGATCAAGTCCCCGTTTTTATCATATCCCTGCGACATATATAGGTCCCACTGAAATGTTGCTTGCACCATGCACTTTGCACTTGATATCAGTAATTCATCCATTAGTCAGATTTTGACATAGCTTCAGATTGGACGTGTGCGGAGCAGCGTAATTAATTTGACAATTCTAATCACGATGTCAATCCGGGTCCCGTCCGGTTGGGTCCGGTTTAATAACAATTGAATCGCAATAGCAGTTTTAAATCTAGCGGGCATTCTGCTACTAATATAAGAACAATCGTATTCCAATGATATTCGATTGGTTTGTCATTGGTCTGCCATTTGGTCTGCAATTATGATTATAGAGCAGACTACCCTATAGAGTCTATAATCATATTTCAATCGCAAATCATTTGCAGAGAGAATGACTCATGAATGAGTCACAGAAACGAATAAGACTTTATTTAAAATAATAAAAAAAATGCGGAAAAAAATAGTAAAATTAACAGAATTTTTATGTAGGTCCAGCTACATAAAAATAAATCTGTTAATAATAAGAAATAAATGTTTATTTCGTCCAAGCCAATAAGCAATAACTAGATATCATTTTCACTATAAACTATAATTCTAATAAAAGTAATAAAACTTATATTATTTGACTTTTAAGTTTCTCTATAAATCATAAATAAAATATATTACTCATAACAATATAAATTGTACTTTTCTTCTTTTTTAGGTTTTTCAATTAGGTGCCTGTAAACCCTTAAAAGAAAAAGAGTACCTACCTACGATTTTCTTTTGAACTTTGAACCACCGATGCGAATGCATCGATTTTGATAAGCCTTAGTAGGTACCTATAAACTAATGTTATAAAGAGGAAAACTTTGTTTGTTTGTTTGATTGGTTGTAATGGATAAACTAAAAAACTACTGGACCGATTTTAAATATTCTTTCACCATTAGAAAGCTAGGTATATTATCTGCGAGTAACATAGGCTATATTTTGTCCTGGTGCGAGTAGTAGCTCCCACGGGACGTGGGTGAAACCGCGGGAAAACGGCTAGTCAGAAATAAATGAACATTAATTTTATTTATCTCTTTAATCAATTAATTAGATTATCACTAATTTTATTTATTATTCAATTATAATAATTGAATGAAGGATTACTATTAGTTAGAGTGACTTATTATACCTACTGATACTGATGAATTATACCTACTTTTCTGCCGTTAATAATTTAGGGCACTGCCCGAGGAATAGGTACCTACTTATTATTCATATCAAATAGACGAGAGGGGATGTAATTAGAAGCCCACAAATGCAGATGAGACTGAAATAAAATATATTAGTTTGAGACTGTCGTCTAGATAGGACGTGTGCTGTTTAAACATGTATATTACACACAGTAATACATCGCAACTAATATATAATATATCAACCTAAATGCCGGACATATACAACGATAAACAATTCACGTTGTAACTAACATTGAAATAGATAAAAGCACGATTTCTACAAATTTTGCTTTTAATGTTCATTCATAATCTGACATAATGTAGGACTAAATGGAAATGTGATAATAAGACATTAAAGTAATGAATGATTCGCGGGTCAATTTAAACAAATGAGGTTGTGTTTAATTCTCAATAAATAAACATAGTGTATTAACATTGTTTAAGATGAATATTAGGTGGAAGATCTTGTATAAAAGTGCGGTGAGCCCTGATTTTAGTACATTTTGTGAAAAACTTTCATTTCACTAACACAATGGACCTTTTTGCTTTGATCCGGAATATCCTTGGTGTTGCGTCTATGGTTTTGATGTAAGTATTTTTTTTTTTGAATTTCTACTTTATTGCGTCCTTTTAAAGTTTGAATTTCAATGGATTATAATACCTGTCTTCTTAATCGTAATTTATTATATCTTCCAATGTTGAGTGCGATAGTTTTAATTTTGACAGCTAAATGTCATTCATTGCAGCTTTTGCACATATGAACGGAAGAAATAACCATTTGTATGCGGCAATGAACTTTTATATCAATTGTGAATCACTTTTTACGTAGGTATACCTACACCGGTAACGAGTAAACATTTGTTGTTACTGTTATCAGTGCATAATTATTACCTATAGTAATATAATAGTTGATAATTATGACCATTTTCCTGCATCTTTTGTGACCTTTCAGATAACTTCTGTTTGTTTTGTTTGTGAAATAAATTATTATTAGGCTACCTTAAATAAGTACCTAACGGTTTATCATTAGGCATCTTATTTGACCACATAAATATAAAACCTAGATTTTGTTTATTTTACCATTTTTTTTGTTTTCGATTAAAAACTGAGTGTATCGGGATGTACGATAAACTGTAGGTCCTGGCTGTCATTTGAACACCTTTGTCAGTCGTAGCGGGAAGTCAGAAGCCAGTAAGTCTGATACCAGTCTTACAGCTTAGGGGTATTGGATTGCCCCAACTATGTTGGGGTCGGATTCCAGTCTAACTGGATGCAGCTGAGTACCAGTGTTTTACAAGGATCGATTGCCTATCTGACCTCCTCAATCCAGTTACACGGACAAGCCAATACTTGTGTAGGTAACGACTGAAAAAGATGTTCAAATGACAACTGGCACCTAGGTACTGTTTACCGTGCCCTCCGAATCAACAATAATTTTATAAAACCGTGAGACATAATGATTAGAGGTACCTAGGTACTTATTTACCATTTTCGATTATGTAACAAATACCTACATAGTTCTAGATATATACATTTACTAGCTGTTGCCCGCAACTTCGTCTGCGTGGCCAAATAGAATAGTCAAAATACTACTTATCCCGTAGGTGCATTCTTTCACGTGACAGTATAATTAGGATTAGCACTTAGCAGTCGCATAGATTCATTGATCAAGGTTGTGTTTAATATGTCAGTGAGGAAGGCAATCCGCAGCAACCAAACAAACAGATTACCTACAGTTCAGTTCGAAGGTAATTAACTGGCGGAGAATCTTAACACCGCGATTCAGAAATGAGACGAAAATGCACAGCGCCATCTAATAGCGGTAGGCAGAACTTCTCAACATTTAGAACTAAACATTATTTTGTTCGTTCCATTACGTACTGATAGGTTCAAACTAATACATTTTACATCCTTCATCATCCCTTATTTTATCACCTGTGGGGGTTGAATGGGGGTTGAATTAATCAAAATCGTATTTAAGCGAACGTCATCATAAAATTCTGATTCGTCATCAGGACTTCTTTATAAAATCTAAGAAGATGTATACAAACTTTCATCCCCTATTTTATCCCCTTAGGGATGGAATTTATCAAAATCCTTTCTTAAGGGTTGCCTACGCCATAGTAGCTTTATGCATGCAAAGTCTCAGTCCGATCGGTTTAAAATTGACAAAGTTTCATACAAACTTTCATCCCCTATTTTATCCCCTTGGGGGTAGAATTGATCAAAATCCTTTCTTAGCGGATGCCTACGTCATAACATCTACCTGCATGCCAAATTTCAGCCCGATCCGTCCAGTGGTTTCAGCTGTGCGTTGATAGATCACTATGTCAGTCAGTCACCTTTGAGTTTTATATATTTAGATAGATATAGGTCCACTAGGATTTTTGTATTGCAGTTGGAATATGTGTGGTATTTTATATTTATCATACATACCTACTCAAATTAGTCCAATAATATGTGTCCAAATTCAGTGGGAATACGCTATTATACGATAGCAGCTGTTCCGTGGTTTCATCTGCATCCCGCCCGGGGTAGGTACTTGAGCTTGTAGACGGATAAAATATACGTTATTTGGGAAAAGTATAGCTTTCCAACAACGAAATAAGTTTTCTTCTGATGTACAAGCTACATTTGTAATTACTATTAAGTTTCATAAAATTCCGTTTAGTCGCTATCCTTCCTATAGATAGCTTTATGCTCGTACATCATAATATTCATCCTTCATATATTCAGACTTTTCGGACCCTTAATAAAAAACCCTTCCTTTTTAAAAGATTTCAGTCGGAAGTATACCCACTAAATACCTGGTCATTGTAATGTGCGTACTAACATTCATCTTCATACTGATTAAAGAGCAAAAACCAACTATCGGCCGACCTAAAGTTTGCAGTGTGCTCTAAGACTTTCTCGTGCTATCAAGCATGACACAACTTCCTTCAAATTAAAATTGAAACGTTCAGGAATCTACACATGGTGAAGGTTTTTCCCATGAGTAGGAACATATGCGATGATTCATATTCATTCAATAGCAGACCGCTTGTAGACACGTCAGTCAATCTGAATGAATTTCAGGAGCGGGAAATGATATCAATCATTTTTAGATAGTGACTTCTATCTGTACTAGTATGTACTTAATGTAAATTATAGAGAGGTATTTTTTCTGTTGCCCTAATCGGACCAGTAGTTCCTGAGATTAGTGCGTTCAAACAAACAAACAAACAAACTCTTCAGCTTTATATTGTTAGTATAGATATACTAGTTACCAATGGGTACTTACAACCTAGGTATTCAGGCCAAAGTTCACCGGCAACAAAAATATTTTTGTAAAAAGAAATGTTTTTTTAAACGGCCCTGAAAATTACATAAAGCAGTTCTTTAAGAAAACTGTCTTTTATATTGTTGGCCTTTGTAGTCTAGATTTTAATCATCCTTGACCCCCACTTCTTAGAAAAAAATACCTGAAACAAGTAAACAGAGCACCAATTAAATGAGGTGACAGGTCACGCATGAGATAGCAGTAGGTATAAATTGAAAATATAAATATTTTTTGGCCTTGCGGATAGCCCGCACCCCGGTCGGTACCTACCTAATTTATTCACACTGTAACGTTATTTTTTAAGACTACTTATAAGTAATTTTCCTTCTAAATCATTTCCTATGATAAAGAATTGTTTCCAAAATTCATCCGAATTCGTATAAAGCCATGCACCACTGTTTTTTTTTGAAGTGTCTGACTGTTTCTTAGTGCTGTTGACAGTTGCTGTCAATCATATTTTACCTTGAAAACTGACAGCTGTCTACTGCACAAGGTCTGCCGGGGCTGCGGGATCGTTCGAAAGAGTTACCGCGGCCCTGGTACATAAAAGGCTTACGACGGAACACGATGGTTTTTAGTCAGTAAGAGTCTGACACCTTTCATCATACATTTGATGATTTTTGACGTCATTTAAAAAAAAACATTCGGTATAATAACCGTATTCTGGTGCAGATGACAGTAACGGCTTTCAGTACATAAAATGTTAGATACAGTGAGTTCAAACAACTTCATAAAGAAAAGTTACCGAGCAATACGATAAACGTAGGTAATGTACCTATAAAATGATTTATCAGCATTATTAGTTATAGGTATTTAGTTTATAGGGTCAAAAGTTAGTAGGTAGGTAGATAAGATTTTACGTGAACTCCTTACATAATACTTAGTGATTTCTTGGTAAATCAAGATAAGTATTTATTTTACTAATAATATTTTTTTTCTATAAAACTTTGAATTGAAGATTAAAGAACGAAACCTAGTCGTCATCATCCTCATCCTCCGAGCCTTTTTCCCAATTATGTTGGGGTCGGCTTCCAGTCTAACCGGATGCAGCTGAGTACCAGTGTTTTACAAGGAGCGACTGCCTCTCTGACCTCCTCAACCCAGTTACCCGGGTAACCCAATACCATTGGTTACACTGGTGTCAGACTTACTGGCTTCTGACTACCCGCAACGAAACCTGAAGCCTTGACAAATATAAAATATTTAGAGAGTTTCCTGTAACCTAAGTTATAAAAATCGATTTATGAATATGTGTTACGGTAATAAACACAAATCAAGCAAAAGATTTATTTTCAGTTATGAACAAGTACTTAATAGTCAATAATGAATGAATGAACATAAATATTATTATGAAACAGGAAAACGGCTGTAAAACGATATGGACGATGAATTAAGAATAGGTATTACTACGCGAAGTTTCCGATTCATCATGTATCACAATCAATGGTTATGTAGATATACCAATCGTAAAAATATAATATATGGCCTAGGCAATAATATACATATGGAGTACTAGCTTCCGCCCGCGGCTTCGCCCGCGCAGGGTTCGGTTATATCGCGTTTCCAAGAGAATTCTTCAAAAGTCCGGGATAAAAACTATCAATGTCAACTCTATCTTTGTACCAAATTTTATTAAAATCAGGTCAGTAGTTTAGACGTGTAAGCGTAACAGACAGACAGACCGAGTTACTTTCGCATTTATAATATTAGTAGGGATAGAGTCGTGATGGCCTAGTGGGTAAAGAATCAACCTCTGAAGTATGATTGTGTGTGTTAGATTCCAGGTCAAGCAAGTACCAATGCAACTTTTACAAGTTTGTATGTACTTTCCAAGTATCTTTATCTTGGACACCAATGACTGTGTTTCGAAGGGCACAGTTAGTAAGTAATTGAGGTCCCGTTTTACCCATTGGGTAGCCCCAAAATTGCATCGGCTTGCCGAGATATCACGGGAAAACGTAGTAGGTACTTATAGATGGAACAAAAATCGTGCCAACACTGAAATACTAAAATAGTGTAGTATATGTATCAGTATTTATAAATAACATTTAAATCTAAAAATAGCTTTTATCTTGTATAATGCGAACGAATATATTAGCGAGTCATTATCATTAGGCTGCGTACGGACTGAGAGTTTAAACGCTGCGTTTTTATTCTTAGGTACTACAGGAACTATAAATACGGATTTCTGTTTTGTTTTTCACGCTTTTACGCATACACGTAAAGCTTGTAAAAATGATTTTCATAACAAATATGTAAGTCGGTGGTACAAGAAACTACTGAACCGATTAGATTTTTTTTTCACTCTTTGAAAGTTACACTGTCTCCAAGTAACATAGGCTATGTTTTAAAATACCGGTACGGAAAGAAGTTCCCCGGGACGCGGGTAAAACTAGTTATCTTCAACTGGAGCAAAAAATCGACTTTTTGTACTTAGGTACATACACTATAAAATATTTATTTTATTGTAATTTTCTATATTTGATATTATAGTAGCATTAAAAATACACCAGATGTGAAATGAAAATGCTTGGTGACAAACGGACAGAGAAGTCTTAGTAGATATTAGCGTCCCGTTTAGTTGTGGACCATAATAAAAACGACTACAAATATCAAAACGCAGCGTTTTAGTACTGCGTTCGTCAAACAACAGCCTAGTCTGTGAGAGACCTTATTTTATGTAGTTATAAATACGTGATAGAGATAATAATATTCTCGTTACATTAAGTATTTCTAATGAAATAATTTGACAGATGACCCAATTAATCTAAGTTATTTTGGTCTTTTTGGGCAGATGATTTGCCATAATTGGGATTTTTGGGCCATCGTTTGGAGACACATTGCAGACTAAATAGTTCGTTGACCCCATGGTTGTCATAATTTTTTTTTTGATTCCAAACAACTTTTCAGTCGGTCTGATACTGGCTAAATACCAGATCTTTGTAATGTGCGTACTACCACATTGTTACCTTTATAGTTATCATCCATTTTCCTATTGATTTATGAGACCAAACTAATTATCAGTCGACTAAAAGGACAGTAGTATTACATGACATTATCCGTCAGTTGCACAAACGTCCATTAAAGTTAAAGCTTCATTAAATCTATTGCTGTCACTTTTTATCTTGTTGACAAAGAAAGTGTTAGCAATAGATATAATGAAGCTTTACTTTAATGGAGGTTTATGCAACTGACGGTATGTCAATTAACTTAAAAAGTAGCTGCAGTAACCTATGGCTAGGCTTTGAAAAAAAACGAGGAAAGAATTTTCCTGCTTCGAAACAGATGAAAATATACATACTTCAATTGCAATACAATTGCATTAGCACAGTAATATGATTGAAATATCATCATAATGTTTCAATTTACTGCGCGTGTTTCCCGATGCTTTATATTTAGATTTTCTTCAAAATCATTTGGAGAGTAATACGGAGAAATGGCGTAGATACGTACTTAGTGTCTAAATTGTTGTAATTTTAAAAGTTTTCCCGACTGTCATTGAACTTCTTTGGCAGCCGTTACGGGTAGCCAGATGCCAGTAAGTCTGACAACAGTCTAATCAAGGGGTATTGGGTTGCCCGGGTAACTGGGTTGAGGAGGACAGATAGGCAGTCGCTTCTTGTAAAGCACTGGTACTCAGCTACATCCAGTTAGACTGGAAGCCGACTCCAACATAGTTGGGCTCAACGATGAAATTCCTTTGTTGACAGTTTATAGGTACGTAAAAGAGTAATGTTAGTTACATGATATAACTAAACACAGATACAATTCAGCTGCAAATTGGTGAGGAACTTGGAACCAGTAAACGAGTACAGGATATTTTATCCCCACCCAATACCTACGGGAAGGAGTTCCTTCTTGACGCAGGTGAAACCACGGGCAGAAACTAGTTTTTTCACAGATTTTTTTTTTTCAATTCCAAATTCCGGTGTTTTGTTTTCATGACAATGTTCTGTAATTTCTTACGTCAAATAATGTTTAACCGAACTGAAAACAGGTGCCAATTTTCCCAGTATTTATGTTGCGATAAATCTGTTTGAAAATATTCGTAGGTATATTTAGTAAGAGTTTTCCTGTTTCCTAATTGTTTTATTTACATTTTAGTAGTAGATGTTAGTGAAGATAATATTTCATATACATATTTATTTATTTACTTCTGCCCGTGAATGATTTGAATGAACAGCGGCGGCCCTAGCCATTGCGGGGCTACGTGCGGCAGGTCTTATGCGAGGCCCTTTGTCCTACGTAGGGCTGCCATTTCGAATTCCGTCAAACCCGGAAAAACATTAAAAAACCCGGACATTTGGCGTAAATCGCATTTTTTCCCCGGACGAGTCCGATTTTTTTAAAACAAAACTAGACCTAATTTTTAATATTAGCATATACTTAAATTCAATGAGGTGCTTCCTTACATGAAAAGTCAGGGCCCTAGCTCATGTAGTACCTAGTATTGAAAGATTGTGACTTAATGTATTTCGAAGGTCGTAAATAAGAATGCTCATATGGAAACTAGGAGTTACCTTCTTGTTAGTTAGTAATAGGACTTTAAAATGGCGCTACCTTTTTGATAGGTTAGTTAGACAAAAAAATACAAATAACTGCAAAGTGAAGTTGCCGCGAGCGTAGCGAGCGCGAAAATTTTTGAGTTTTGGGTCACTAAAGCACCAGAAACTTGTACCTATAATAAAAAAAAACCGCAAAGTGAAGAAGCCGCAAGCGAAGCGAGCGCAAAATTTTTTGAATAAATTATTGGGATATTAAAGTAGCAAAATGTAAAAAAAAAATAGTGCCAAGAAAAGAAGCCGAAAATTTTTGAGTTTTGGGACACATCGACTTCTGCAGCAAATGCTTGTCTATTTGTAATTTTACAAGGTTAAACTTCCATACAAGGCAAGCAGTCTCATGTAATACTTATACTATGTTTTCAACTCGTAGTTGATGAAGGCGAGGCAGGCTATGAATTGGCTTGGTTGGTGGATTTAACGATTGTTATTGAAAAACCTGTTTGACTTCTTATCCCCTCAAATCGAGTGATCATCCTCCAAAATCTGCTGGCCCTAGGAATGTATGGCTGGGTTATTCGTATACCCTGCACCATAGGTTAAGACGGCCCTGTGAAAAATCTTGGACACTTCTTGAAACCCCGCCCGGACGGCCTCCAAACGAGGACAGATCCGGGGAAACCCGGACGGATGGCAGCCCTAGTCCTACGTGAAAAGTATGTGTTGCGAGAGTAAGCTGGTGTTTTGATTTAGCTAATCGTTGTTTGAGGAGAAAAGCTCAACTTAAACAAATTAATAAAATTTTATTTTTACTACAGTTTATATTTCAAGAATCACAAAATTAACAAATATTAAAATGATCTGATGCTTGCGACTTTTCTTAAGACTAAAATCTTTAATTAAAGTAGAATAATGGAATGAATGAGCAACGTCATTTTTGATCGAAAGAATAGCAAGGGCTGAAAGTCGATCTTGTGTCATCGAATTCCTTAAACATGTTTTAATAATTTTAAGCCTCAAAAACTGCTTTTTCTTTACTATTGTTTTATTATTCGAATTCTAAGGACTATTTCGGTAGTTTATAAATTTTAATTAAATTATTTTCTAATATACCTGTATATTTCAGCACCGAGATAATCAGGGCCGTCTTTAGCTCATGTAGCGCCCGGGTGCAATCATGACCCAAGAGCCCCTATGTATTGAAAGATTGTGACTTGAGTAGTTCGAACGTCGTAAATAAGAAAGTTCATACGGAAACTAGGAGTTACTTCTTTGTTAATAAAAGGACTTAAAAGCAGCGCTATCTTCTAGGCTAAAACATGATGAAAAAAAAAACAAAACAAGTGGAAAGTAAAGAACCCGCGAGCGTAGCGAGCGCAAAAAAATTTTGAGGCTTAGGTCACTAAAGCGCCTAAACTTGTATAATAAACAACAGTGCAATGTGAAGTCGCGAGCGTAGCGAGCGCGAAAATTCTTGAGTTTTGAAAGTCAGAAAATGCAATTTTTTTTCTTGGATCAGATATATATTTTTTAATTATACATTTTTTATATTAGTGTGGGTTGTAGCGCGAGGCCCCCCCAAGCGCGAGGCCCTGTGCGATGGCACAGTTCGCACACCCCTAGGGCCGCCACTGAATGAATGATGACGATTATTGTTGCTTACCTATACATTCGATAAAAACTTAAGAGACGAAACATAATACAAAATAACTTATATTTTTTATATGAAGCTTGACAAACAAGTTGCTCATAACTTTTCTGAAAAATGATTGTGATAATGATTAATCAAAGTTTATGTACCTGGCTGGACTGATAACGATTAATAAGAGTATATATTTTAACCTTGACAAATGTCCTAGGGGTCAATCACCTCTCTTATAATGATGACTATTATTACCTACATATCGATGACTAGATGTTTTCCTGCAGTTTCACCCGCGTCCCGGGTGAATTTCTCCCCGTACCCCGGTTAAAATATAGCCTAACTCGGTGAGAGTGTAGCTTTGCAACAGTGAAAGAATCTTCAAATCGGTTCGGTAGTTTCGGAGTCTTTAGTTAGAGTATAACAAATAAAAAAATGTTACCTATGTATTAAGACTGTCATGGCAGCGTAGTGGCTAAAAAGCAGCTGTCTCACTAGTTAAATTGTGCGGGTTTAGTTCCAATTTAGGCAGGCATTTACATATCTAACATTCCTAAAGATATATGTATAAAGGGCAAGCAAACCAAAAGGAAAATGCCAATCTGCTGTGATCGTGATATGTGAAATACACGTGTGTATCTACATGAGGAAAGGGCTTAGCCCTGCAGTGGGACAATAAAAAGTCTGATGATGATGACGAATCAAACGTTAAATTGTTTCATTAGAAATACAATTTCAGGAACCTCATATAAGCTCATTAAGACCTTCGAGAAACCCGGATTACGTCATATGTCTTATTAACATTTACAGTTCTCCGTTACAAAGTGTTAATGAGGATTAATTAAACGCCTTAAATTACGAGAACATATGTAGATTCAAGATTCAACGAATACGTTGAATAAATCAATTATTATCTCGGAACATGTTTAGTTCTTGTTTCCTTTCAGCGGAGTACCGGATTTGTCATAGCGTAAAATCTTCAAATTAGGTACTACCGGATACCTTTGTCATAACGTAAAATCTCCTAGGAAAGTAGCGCGCCAAAATGCGGGTGTTCATTTGACGAGGAACGTTACTAGCTCCGAACTGACACGCCTTCTATGGAACTTGCCCATTATTTTCAAAATATAATGACCAATCAATCAATACCAATCTTTGACACGATTGGTTTTAATTTGACAAGGAATCCAAACGTTTGGTTAGTTCTAGTAACTGATCGCGCCTACCGTGCGTTGCTTGACTAACTGCCCAGCAACACAGCTATCTATTAGGTACTTGAAATTAAAAGTAAATACAATGTTAATATTGTACATTTTAATTTATGGACGGATGAAGGTTGTACGTTACATAATATATGCATGTTATCAAATTCCAAAAACTAAAACAAGAAATGTTTGCATTCTCCGAATCCACGACGCTCACGAAAGGAAGTTCGGCATCGAAGTCAAACCACCAATTTATTTAGGCCTTTATAAGCACTTATGAACAAAAATATAAATAATTTGATTCTAGTTGTCCATTCCAAAAGTCAGCAGCGTAGGACTTCCACCAACAAAGACAGACGATCTTATAAAGGTCGCCGGAAGACGCTGGATGCAGGTCGCCTCCAACAGGTATCTGTGGAGATCTAAGGGGGAGGCCTATGTTCAGCAGTAGACGTCCTATGGCTGAGATGATGATGATGATTCCAAAAGTAGCCTCCCATGGAGAACGGGCACTGGCAAAAGATACATCGTTAGTTTTCAGCCGACTTCCTAAAAAGGAGAGGTTTTGTAACATTTCTTATCGCGGTTTTCCTTCAGTTAGTGGCGTCATAAATTTTTTTAACCTAATTTCCTGATAGTAATTAATGAAACATGGCTACTTAATAAGAAAAAAAATATTGAATTGACTTAAAAGGCTCGAGAATAGCCTACTGAAATTCGGCGTGGATTACATGACTGGTTACAGGTATTCATTAATTTTAAATCATATCCTTCAATTTCCCCGCTTTTTCCTGCCCAATTTCATAAAAATGTTTCTACATGGTCATACTTTCCCTGTTAGAATTTTCTAAAGGTATCGGTAAAAGTTGAATCACCGTTTGAATCACGGAGTAAGAAAGATGAGTGGAGATGCCATAATGCAGGTAGGTCAGGCGCCTTCTACTAGGTCAAATACGCACGGTGGGCATCAGGCCCGCCGTAAGCGGGCGTGCAGCGCGTGCACAGCACGCGGGCGGCACGTCCTAGGGGGCGGCAAATCTAGCGAGTTGTCACGTAATATTTAAAAAATACAATATCTTTTTACTAATGATTTGATTTCAATATTTCCGAACACAGCAATAGCGCTAAGAGTATTACTTACACTGCCGGTTTCATTTAGGTACATCTGTTGAAAGGACATTTTCAAAATTATTCTTAAAAACAATTTAAGATTAACCAGTGGCGTAGCGTGGGGCAAATGCTGTTTAGGGGGCGGCAAAATTAAACCAATAAAATTTCGGAAAAAGCCGCCCTAGCTTTGGTCGTCCCTTTGCATCTCCAAAAAAATTCGCGCTCGCTGCGCTCGCGGCTCCATGTCACATATCGCATTTTATCTTTGTTTAATTGTTGGGGCATTCAATTCCGAAAAAACATTTTTCGCGCACGTCCGTTATAGCTTTTTATGATATGTTTACTTCATGAAAACTCAAAGGAAAAAATCGCGCTCGCTTCGCTCGCGGCTTTTGCACTGCACTTCTGTGCATATCTTACTTTTTGACTTTGCTTTATTAATTTACAGTGGTTTTTATTTATTTGTGTCCTTAGACAAAAAAATTTTCGCGCTCGCTCCGCTCGCGCTTCCTTACATATGACTTGTGTCTTATAAGTTGACTTTTCAACGGGAAACCCACCAAATAACATATTTTAATGACTTTAAACATTGTTATAGATATTTAAGTGCGTTGGTTTAAGTTAATCACAATCTTTCAATACATAGGGGCCACTTGGGTAATGATTGCACTGCATTGATGCCCTAAGCAATTGCTTAGTTTGCTTATGGGCTAATCCAGAACTGCTTAGGTTACTCTGAACATTTCAAGTAAATAAAAAGTTATGTGTTATGTATTGCAATAGTTATTTATCCAAAAGTAGGTGGGTTTTCTGCAATCAGAGTGCATGTACATATAGCGGACCCCCTGGATCCGCCCCCCCCCCCCTTATATATATTTTTTGACAAAACGTATGTAGTCATAGGGCGGCATAATCAGTTTTGCACGCGGGCGAACAAACAGCTAGCGGCGGGCCTGGTGGGCATGACCAAAACGATCAGTTACGAGTGAACTAACGTGGTGTTCGGGTTCGGGTTCGGGTCAACGATTTTTGGTATTACAATAAATGGGCGGGTCCCAAAGAAGGGTTATAAACGCGGAGACAGTAACATTCCCCGTCTCGCGAACACCCGCATTTTGTCGCGCTACTTTCTTAGGAGATTTTCCGTTATGGCACCTCCACTAGTCATTTTGTTCGCGATGGTTTGAATCGATTTCTTTAAGTTATGAAATAATTTTAATATATAATTTGTAATTAATAATTATAATTATAAGTAAGTTACGTATTTTGTGGTTAACCTTAATTTGCCATAATCAGTCATTGTAACTAAGCGGTTACTTTTAAAAGGAAAAGTTTAAATATTTTAAATCATCGGCTTTGAAAAAAAGTTCATTGTTTTAACACGTAATATGACCAAAATTAGGTCATATAACAGGTAAATAGGTAACAATAATATTTTCCTTTAAAAAACGTAACACCTATGTTGTGCAACGTAAAGTTCTTCTTAGAATAGAATAGAATAAATTATTCGCCATGAATTAAGCATGAATCAAAGAACAGTATAATTAAGTATAACTAGGATATTAAGTCAGTATGTAATTGCAATCCAGGATCGATGTAAGAGATGATTAAGTCTTTTAATATTTTGACATCTTCACATGATGATTAAGGTCTCTATCATATACTATTTATAATATTATATTCGATTCGAGTGATGCTCGTGCGTTACTTAACATTTTGCGTTACTTGAACTCATTCATATTTTCTTAAAATATTGCTGTTATCAATTATCTTCCTCACGAAGCAATAAAATAGCATTATAATCGTTTATGAGGAAAGTAAAGTAGTCTATTAAGGCTTTCTTAAATCTGCCTTTCTGCCCTTTTTTTTAACGACGTCAAAAATCATCAAATGACCCCTCCCGCTGTGGGTTAGCAGCGGTGAGGGAGTGTCAGACTCTTACTGACTTAAAACCGTCGTGTTCCGTCGTAGGCCTTTTATGTACCAGGGCCGCGGTAACTCTTTCGAACAATCCCGAAGCCCCGGCTGACCTGGCTGCCCCTGACGTAGAATTTTAACAGCGGATACTGCCACTGGAAATGGCAATCAACTGACACTGGCTACTGAATAGCATTCGGCGACGCCTTTATGCGCCGTAATGTCGGTTAGACCCAAGAATAAAACCCACATGAATGGATACCAATCTTCTTATAAAAAAATGAATTGCTGTTCGTTAGTCTGAATAAAACCCGAGAATGGGTGGACCGATTTGGCTTAAGTATTTTGACTTTAAAATGTTTGTAGAGGTCCAGGGAAGGTTAAATGGTAAGAAGTTCGCGGGATCAGCTAGTAGGTATACAATATATAGGGTGACTTTTTATTAGTGACCGATACCGAAACCAGTGATTCTGATCATGATTACAAACAACTTTCCCAAAGAAACTTTTTTTTATATTCATTGGATTTACTGAAAAATCGGTCGTAGTTAAATTTGAAAGCGCTCTTAAGTTATTATGATTGAACTAAAGATTATAGGTAAAAAAAGTGTCTTTCAGACTCACGTGATCAAGAATCGGTCACTAATACCTTACACCACCAATATAGTCACCTTATATAGACTTAGGGGCAATCGAAGTGCAATGTTTTATGATTTTATGGGCCACGAACTTTCTAAGTAGTCGTCAAATGCCATTCCATACCATTTGGGTTTCTCCATACAGGAAAACCATAACATTTTTTAGATAATCTTATGTACAAAAATAAATTACTTGGATGAACCCTTAAAAGCATTCTCTGAATGACATGGTGGATGTCTGTTGTTCGAGGGAGATCGGGATTCGTCGGAACAACTCGTTCTTGTTGCCAATAATCACTCCACGAACAATTGCGTTAGCGCATTACACGGAGAAAGGAAAGATAAGCGGAGATGGCATATGTAATGCAGGTAGGCCAGGCGCCTTCTTGTTCAAATTCGTACAGTGGGCATGAATAAAACGATCAGTTACGAGTGAAGTAACAAGGTGTTCGGGTTCTTTAAGACATCTGTCAACGGTTTTTGGTTTTACTGTGTATTACCTTAATAAGTAGTTCTGTAATTTTTTTTCTTACTCCTATGGTTAATGCATGTCGTGGCAGCCTTTAATTAAAGCTACACTACAAAATGTAATCGTCTGAGTACTATAGCATCTATTTTCTGGTTTATGCTTTCTTGTTTGTCCTTAAATAAATGAATCAATAACAAAAAATGCTCGGGTCCAAAGAAGGCATATAAGGGCTCAAACACTAACGTTCCTCGTCCCCCATTTGCTCACCTACATTTTGGCGCGCTACTTTCCAGGGCGATTTTCCGCGGTGGCACCTCCGCAGCACCGTGAGTCATTTCATTCTCCGTGGCGTGTAGTATTTAAGTACTACATATCTGAGTAGTATAAGAGAGCACGAATGCATTTGTTGATCATTCGGAATCATCCCGACCTCATGTGCAGTTGTGTCGCGCGCGCATAAGTGACAGATTTAAAACTAGAAAACAAATTAGTTTTGACACTCATTTTTTTCAAATACTGTGTATTTTTTTTTATAAGTGTCTTGTGCTGAAAGCTCGTTGTTCAGGTATGTAATTTCTATTCATTTTAATGCTGGTTGTTTGTTGACCTATTTAACACGGGAGGAAAATAAATTGTTTCATTCATAAACGCGTGTGAAACTGTGAGCTTAAAATTGACCGGTTTAGTTCGGAGGATGTGGTAAATTATTTAGATTAACGATAGCATACTTTAAAAAGTATTAATTAACTTTTTCGTAGACGGGAAATCATGAGATGACATTTTCACTGATATCCACAAATTCCTATAGGAATGATAAGAAAAAAATAGTAAAGAAAATCCTAACTAATACTGACTTTGATGTTATAAATCCGAAATGACTCCTGTTTCTTTGTCGCCCTTTCATCTAAGGCTGATTTTTATCTGAGTCAAAACAGTTCGTTGTATATACATTCTTTTTTAATTTTTATATAGTACATATTCAATCAATCTATCTACCATTGTATTTCATGTAACACATGCAGCTAGAACAATTCTAAGCTATTTTAAGACACGATAAACAACGCACGTGTGATGTTATTAACTCTCACAGATGACATTACGAGTCGAATCGAGTTCATATTTATTGTTATTAGATAAAATTCTTTGATTACAACATTCTTGTTGCGGATTCTCCGAATGCAAAGAGTATAAGTATGCCTGTATTATTTTAACAGACTTTCCATTCAAAGTGATTTTCGATGACTTTGATAAGCTCCGAAAGTAACTTTTTAATGTAAATGTTTCTATAATCTATATCCTACTAAAATACGTAATAAAGAGGAAACATATTTTAGTTTGTTTGTTACACTAAATGCTCCGAAACTACTAAACCGATGTACGGACACTATTTCCCACGAGACGGGGTTGAAAGGGATAGTTATCAGTAATTTCCATTTAAAAGTTTTGAGAGAAACTTATCTACATTAAAGTATCATTTCATTTAGTTTATATGAGAATAGCATACATAGGTAGGTACAGGCAATTTTTTATCTGGGTGCGCGAAATAGTTCCCTAGGGATTAAGAAAAAATCACTAATTAATAACTACTTAATACTCAATATTATTAAAATATTAAGTTCGTTTTACCTCAATAGGGTTATCTTTTTTATTGAATAACAAGTATGAAAGAAATAATTAAGATAAAAAAAATATAAACATAGTACTATCTCTACGACAACTCGCGTGGGTACTCCATGCACTTAGATAAAAAGTTCCTTATAGTCTTCCCCGATAAATGGGTTATTTCACATCGAAATAAGTTTTCTAATCTGTCCAGTAGTGTCCAGGGTCCGATTCTCCTAAGTTAATAATGTCAAAATCGAATAGAAATCGAATCGCAATTTGATCGCAATAGCAGTTTTAACCATATCGGGCATTCTGCTACTAATATAAGACCAATCGTATTCCAACGACATTCGATTGATTTGCGATTGGTGTGCTATTTTGGTGATTTTACGGTAGTTTGCTCTACAATCATATTGCAATAGTTAATCATTTGCAGACAAAATGATTCATTATTGCATGACAGAAAAGGATAAAAACGTTTATTTCAAAGACAAAATAGCGGAATGCCACATACGTTTCAATCGTAATCGAGTCGGGATTGGATCGCAGTCGAACGTGAATTGTATGTTGCTTAAGTAAAATTAGGAGAATCCGGCAGGGCTATTTATTTCACATACATTAACGTTTTAAAGTAAGAACTATTGTCAGACAGGCAGTAGCTTCTTGTAAAACGTTGGTACTCTGCTGCATCCGGTGGGACTGGTAGCCGACCCCGACAAGGATGGGAAAAGGCTCCTTTAATGATGCAAAATGACCTCCCTATGCTTACTAAAATTCTATAAACTAAAATAAAAAGAAAGACATACCTATGTAAAATAAATAATGAAATAAAATAAAATATGCATTGCCATGTTGAATGGCAATCCTAAGAATAATGAAGGCTCCACATGATACCAACTTCACACTGAATTGCATAGAATCCGAGCCGGTCTAAAGAGAGAACTGAACGGACCCTAAGCCAGTCCTCTGGTCACGTTAAGTACTTTTTTTATGGGAAATCATCAAATGACTCCTCCCGCTGCAGGTTAGCAGCGTGAGGGAGTGTCGGACTCTTACTGACGAAAACCCATCATGTTCCTTCGTAGGCCTTTTATGTATGTACCAGGGCCGTGGTAACACTTTCGAAAATCCCGTGCGTGACGTACTAAGTTCCTTATGTTATCAAGCATATTATTTAGTAGGTACCTATTATAGGTTACGTCAACTTGCGTCACAATTAGCTAATTTAATTTAATTTTTCCCTTACCGCTTTTGGTGTATTTAATTATTACGATAGGTTCTAAACTTCCGTTTTTATTATTAAATTTTGACTCGTAATCAGCAGGAAAACCCGTGTAAGTTACTATATTTAAATGTCGTCGCGAATCCTTGTTAGGTCAGTTCATTGCAAGACTCGGAATTAGCAAGTCGCTATATTTTGAGCAGTCAATCAATTCAAAAGGAGGTACGTAACTTTGTCTATGTTTAGAAATAGGGGAAATATTTTTTTATATTTATTTCAATTTTTCTGCCATTTATTTTATGTTCGTTTAATTCTTTTTATTTTAGTTTGTAGATTTTTAGTAATAGAAAGTAATTTTAAGTTTGTAAATTGACTTTAGCCTTTAATTATGATTATTTGTATTAGGTTTTAAAGCTTCAGTTCACTATCTAAAAATTGATGTAGGTTTGTTAGTTCACGAAGACAAAGTTGTTGGCAAAAGTTTTTTATCCATAAGCGGGAGTAGTTCCGTCGGGACGCGTCAGATAGCTAGCTCATAAATATACCTACAACTTACAGTAATTGAAATAAAATCTTAAGATATAATTTCTCCCGTCCGTCCTTTCTTATCTTGCGTTATCGGTGGTCACTATTTATAGACTTCGGAGAACGAACCCAGACATAAATATTAATACAAGTTTTTCCTCATGAGAATTCCGAAGAATTTTAGCGACAGCAAACACGTTTTTACTTATAGAACTTTCTATACGTAAACATACGTAAAAGACATGCAATGATAAAAAAAAAACTAGTCTGTCTGTAAATCTTTGGTACTATATAGTTTGTTTTTATAAACATACATACGTATATTTACTGAAAATATTCTAAAGACTGAAAAAAATCGTTTTCATTCCGAAAAAAATACCCAAGTATTTTTTTTACATAAATGTGTGACAGGCAGTCTCAACGCTCAATAAATACTTGATTAGCATTCCATATGTTCTATTCTATTCATTTTTTTTGTATATGGCTTTTTTCCATATATTATGCAAGTGTTACAATTTAAAGTCTAGACACAATATGGTCTCCATAGGGCACAAAAGAAGTTTGAGAGTTAATTAGAGCTTATTATCTAGCTACTGAGCTACTATTACATAAAATTATAATTATATTTAACAACGTTTTAGTGTACATTTGAGTGTCTATGTTCGTGGGTGTGTGAGTTTGTCATCCAAGCCATTTTCCCAATGTTGGGGTCGGCTTCCAGTTTAACCAGATGTAGCTGAGTACCAGTGCTTTACAAGGAGCGACTGCCCTATCTGACCCCCTCAACCCAGTTACCCGGGTAACCCAATACCCCTTGGTTAGACTGGTGTCAGACTTACTGGCTTCTGACTACCCGTGACGACCGACGGTGTCTGAGTTTATGTGTGTACGTTATGCGTTCATCGTCACGAACGTTGTCTTATAATATAGTTTAAAATATAATATTCATTTGTTTCAGTTCGTGTCCAAACGAAAGCGAAGGTTTCGTGGCTATTAGTTGGCCTAAAGGCGCTACCAGACCTGTGCTTTGGCGAGAAGTGTACTACCCATACAACATGGCCGGAGAACCTTTAATGAAACGACAGGAGGCGGACGAAACAGAGGCACCAAAGTAATTGTTTTTTATTGTTTAGAATCATACTCATGCCTTACATTACTTAATTCGTTCCTAACTATGTTGGGGTCGGCTTCCAGTCTTACCGGATTCAGCTGAGTACCAGTATTTTACAAGGAGCGACTGCCTATCTGACCTCCTCAGCCCAGTTACCCGGGCAACCCAATATTAAGCTTACTCTTGATAAGAGTGGTGTCAGACTTACTGGCTTCTAACTACCTATAACGACGGCCAAGTATGTTCAATGACAGCCGGTACCTACAGTTTAACGTGCCCTCCGAAACACAGCAAAATATATTATGAATATACATAAGTCATTCGCCCGCGGCTTCGCCCGCGTCGTGTATTGATAAGAAGCAGCCTATGTATTAATCCAGGGTATCGCCGATCTTCATACCAAATTTCAACCAAATCGGTCTAGCCATTCCTGCGTGAAAGGATAACAAACATACATCCATACATTCTCACAAACTTTCATAATATTAGTAGGATTACATAGTTGAATATTTGTGGGATATTATTAGGATTAGTAGGATATGTTTATGGAAAAATAATACAATATTTTTTTACAGGTTTGAGAAGATAATTCATGACAAAACCTTACCTACCTCCTCCTATGAAGATACGGAGGTCTTCAACGGACCAGAAGCTTTTGAAGCTGATCTGAATGACGACAGTTCCACTAAGAAGACGGAAGAGGCAAGTCTCATATATATTACAAACTAGCCGTCTTACCGCGGTTCCACCCGTGTCCAGTGGGAAATACTGTCCCATGCTACTCGGGTATTCTTAAAATCGGTCCAGTAGTTTTTGAGTTTTTCCATTACTTACAAATAAAAACTTTTCCCTTTTTATTATATTAGTAAATACTAGTTGCTTGCGATATTTTTATATCTGTTATTTTGATGTATGATTTCTCCAAAATTTTTGACGACTCGGACTATCGCGCGATAAAACTATTCAAAGCAAGTTTTAATATGTAATGCTATAAAATATTAGCTATATATTAAATCAAAGTAATGAATGACCTGGCATTCGAGAATCAGTAAGATCAGTCCTTTCACACTAGCGATTTTTTGTTGCTCGTATCAATGTTGCGACACATTTCCAACGGTATAATATGTTGATCGTTTTTAAATGTCTTCTTCCTCATCGAAAGTTGACAATTATTTGCTGTTAATACACGCGACACCGAACTGAGCAGAAAATCAGAAAAGGTAGTGTAGTGCAGTGCTGCAAAAGAAACTGTCAACGAATATTCGGGTCAACTCTAGGCCGATAGTTCAGTTGCGCGTCTGGTGCGAATGTTCAAAAATTACATTGACTTCTACTAACTAATATATTGTCAAAATTAACATAATGGTATTTATTTTAATATTTTTAAATTACAGGACCAAAACGACGAAGAACAAAACGGTGAACCGGAAAACTAAAGACCCAAACGAAAAATATAGGATGAAGCTTCCAGAAACATAGATGAAAGTATTTACGTTATAATTATTTAAATTATTATTTTAATATAGAATCTAACAAACACTATAATGGAACCATCTAATGAGTAGTCAAAACGTAGATTTTATTGTATTAGAATGTTATCTATGAAGATTTAAAAGTATTAATATAATTAATACATATTTATTTGTAGCAATAGGGTAGCAACTTTTAAGTTGTAGCTTGCTGTGAAGTCAAAGTCATATTTAAATAATATATTATTCCAATAGTTATTTGTATTACAAATGAAAAGTTGTTGCTTGCTGAGAGCTCACTGTTTCTGCTAGTCAATGTAAGTTTATAAGTTATACCTATTATTGTTATTTTGTTAATGCCAATATTTCAATAGTCAGTCCACTTTTATATTTGAAATATATATGATAAGTTTTTAGTATATTATAAATGTGTACTAAATCTGTCAAACTGGCATAATATTTAGACTGGAAATTATTTTTTTTAAACTATCAAGAACCCCATATGTATGAGTCATGTCAAATCCATATATTTATTAAGCAAAACCAAAGATGGATTAAATATTGGAAACGACCATTAATCACTAACAATACTATAACATAAGAAAATGCGTACAATTATGCCAGTTCATGGTTTTCCCTCATAAAACTGCGACCATAGTGACGAAATGTACGTTTGCTAATTATTAAGGAAAAAAAATAAATAGGTTTTATTACTCATAATTAATCTGTCGGCTTTACCACCTGATGGAAGTAGGTATGTTCCAATTGTGAATTTTATTTATTACGTAATTGGATTTTTTTCAGGCTGTGAACTGTATGTTAATAAGTTTAGTTAATTTCTGCACACTGCAACCTTTTAGTCGGCCGATAGTTGAAGAAAATCTTGACTCCAATCTTTTCAGTCGGTCTGATACCGGCTAAATATCTTTGTAATGTGTGTACTACCATTCATCTTCATACCGATTTATGAGCCCAAACAAACTGTCGGCCGACTAAAAGTTTGCAGTGTGCAGGTACTCTAAAACTGAGTTTCTATCATATTCGTGTCTAACGTTAAAATTTACCGATTGTACTAAAATTTTCAGTATTTCAGTAATTTCTATTACTTATCCTAACACATACACTTTTTTTTTTGCTATAGGTATATCGGGAACTGTTGATACGAATTGTAACATTCTATTCCATAGAAAAGCTAGATATTCGGCTGTGCCATAGAATATATTTTATTATTAATTTTAATTATATATTAATTAATGTGCCATTAAATTATTTATTTATGTGTTAAGGTACTTTTTGAATGCGTATGCGTTCACAACGTACCTTTATTATGTTCCTTTTATTATGTACCTAGGTACCCATTATATTGCGACAAATGTATGAATGATTTAAAATAGTATTTGGCCATAGCAAAAGTTGATGTTATATGTATTAAAGAGACAAGTAAAAAATGTATTTGTGTCAGTCCACGGCAAAAGGTATCTTATGGGTAATGGCACTTAAGATTATGTTTCTATAGTCTAAGCAAAACTTGTGCAATTTTTGTTTCTAAATAACTTAAGCGCCAAAGTACATAAGGTAGCTTTTTTCATGGAAGGATACATTAATTATGAAGAAGTATGGTTGAATGAAGATATTTTAATGCAATAGTGTTAGTTACAACCAGTATTATAGATTAAACTATTTAATTAGTTTTATTTTATTTATGACTACTAGGTATGTATTATTTTAATATTGTGTATTTAGAAAATTGGAATTGAAAATGGAAACTGATCTGAAAAATTCATGTATTATTCAAAGTAAAATATACTCCTTGTATTTTAACACTGTTTTTTATTTAGAACTACCCAATATAAAAAGCTAAATCTTTTTTATTAGGGCCGATAGAAATACAAATACATATATCGGGTGTGTCGTTCATAATCACATTAAATTAAATGCGTTAATATACTGGTTAATATATGTCGATTAACACAAAGATAAAAGAAAAATACGTAAAAATAAAAAAAAGATTTTTTCAAACAAAGTAAACGGAATAAAAATGTGCAAAAATTAGAACACCATATAAAAGTCAGTCATTACAAACAACTGAAATTCTCCCTTGAAAACTGACAGCTGTCAACTGATCAAAACATACGATACTCCTAACTTTATCTCTGCTTCACACATGATGTTGTAAATTATAAAAACGAAAAATGACTCCTGTGGTTAAACCACTGAATGGATTAGGTTATTTTTTTACAATTCGGCATAGAATATCATAAAGTATATATGCGATATGATTTAATATACTCTCTTATGTACACTCTTATGGACTCTCTTATGTACTCCCCTTATGTGCTCCCCTTATTACTCGCTTATGTACACTCTTATGGACTCTCTTATATACTCTCTTATGTACCCTCTTATGTACTCCTCTTATATACTCTCTTATGTACTCCTCTTATGAACTCTCTTACGTTAAACTTTTAGGACCTTTTGGTTAGAACTATGTGCAATGGTCTTTTCTCTTCCAGAGATATACAAGAGTTTGTATGTTTGTTTTCTAGAACGCACGTTTCTCAGGAAACTATATGCCAATTTGAAATTATTTCAGTGTTAGATAGCATAGTCTATGCATTGAAGAAAGCTAAAAGCTACTTCTTAACTGAGTGTAAGGAATGAAAAGTTTTTTTTTAGGAAGCTAGTCTACACCCTATACTGTATCACCTACATTGACCTACATATGTACAAAGAGGGAAGATTTGGTTATTTGTTTATATAATAATTAATGAAAAGGGCAAGCTTGTTCTTATAATCTTTCTTTATTACATTACACCGATTCTTTCATAGAATATTAATAACTCACTGACATTACAAAAGCTTACATTTTACATACAGTTCAATAAAAAAATTAAAACGAAACACGGGATTTGGTACTTTAAACACACTACAAACTTTAGTCGGCCGGCTGTCGGCCCGTAGAAGCAAAATTTTTTTTGAGAATCGTGTATTCAATCAAAGTTTTTAGTCGGTCTGATACCGAACGTATTGATTACCTGATCGTTGTAACGTGTGTACTACCATTCATCTTCATACTGATTCATGAGCCCAAATCAACTAACAGACTAAAAGTTTGTAGTGTCACAACGCGTCTATACGCATCTTGCCGCGCACTGAAGCGTCCTGCGTAGCAGCACAGAATAAAGATATACAGTTATGAAGCTACGTACAAACGTTCGTAAAAATGTCACTCACACACGCATGTGCATCGACGAGCTTTTACTATGCGTGTGTGAGTGACATTGTTATGAACGTTAGTACGTATATTTACAACTGTTTAAGAGAATATATTTAAACTGTGCTGGTAGTATGTGGTCCGTCATCATTTTAGACAGGTTTTGCGTGATAATCAAAAACGTTGTTTACGTTTGGCAAGACAATTATGTGTCCAGGTAGGGGGCGTCCGTAGAAAACTTTCATACCAGCGCTCTGAAAATAAAAAGTAAATTAATATTAGTGTCTTCTCTTTAACTGTGGGTCCCGGCTGTCATTGAACATCTTTGGCAGTCGTTACGAATAGTCAGAAGTCAGTACCAACGGGTATTGAGTAGCCCGGGTAACTGGGTTGAGGAGGTCAGATAGGGCAGTCGCTCCTTGTAAAACACTGGTACTCGACCTCAACATGGTTGGGAAATAGCTCAGGAGATTGAAGAATACTTACAGTTGGCACATGCTTGAATTCAGGTATTCTTGTGTTATGAGAAGACACCCTTTTCTCACCATGAGTGTATTCTTCTCCACCATCTCTGGGTGGTAGAGTTCTGTCGGGCCTTATTTTTTCGTTACTTTCTCTGCAATTTTGATAAGAAAATGTAGTCGCTAAGCTCTATGGAGCGAATGGGAGAATAATGCCCGTTTTCACCAACAATCTCTTAACGTTTTCCTAACTAAGTTTCACTTAGAATAAGGGCTCCCCAAGGCTTTGGTAAAAACGAAATTCGTATTAAGTGTTCCCTAAAAAGCTCTTAGGGGATCCCTAAGTTATTTGTTGGTGAAAATGGGCATAAGCCTACCTGCACACTGCAGACTAAACAGTCGGCCGACAGTTGACGAGATGCTTGGCAATGTTTTATTATGAAAGTCTTGATTCCAATCAAATCAGTCGGTCTGATACTGGTTAAATATCTGATCTTTGTAATGTGCTTACTACCATTCATCTGCATACTGATTTATGAGCCCAAACAAACTATCGGCCGACTAAAAGTTTGTTCACTTACGGGATACATCCATATTCATTGTGGTCCTCTTTAGATTGAGCTTCATCCTTCTTTCTATGTTGGTACACATACTTCCAAGTATATGGCTGCAAATCCTTGGGATTGTAACGAAAGAGTTCGTATGCTTCGACGTCAGCTTGAGAAAATCTATAAAAATAATGTCTTCGTTATATTTGTAGTGCTGTGAGTCATTTATTCAAAGTAGGCTAAAAATCAGCACGTTTCGAAGGTTCAGTTTATAAAAGACAGCCACTTAAGACGCCTTGTATCGCTCAATACTTATGTGTTTTTGCCGCGAAGAAGAAATGGTGGATCAAACTCCCCTGCATCGAATATATATCCCAGGCTCACAAACAAATTACTTAAAGGAAAAATCATTTGTAAGTTTGTTTTCAATAACATTTAAGGCTTTGAAAAAACCACGGAGAACAATTTCTCCTCCGTGGATAAAACTAAGTGGTTAAACCTGTCCCACCGTTTAAGGAGATCTATCTTTAAGCTCTTGATTTATTCAAATAGTCTATGCCTGTCTATCCCATTGTACTCTTAGGCTATTTGTACCCTAAGGGAACTCCGAAGCTACTGATCCGATTCGAAGAATTCTTTCACTGTTAAAAAATACAATCTTGCCGAGTCACATCAGGGCTCACGCTAGGAGGTGAATTTGCCTTAGGTCGCCGTTATCGAAATTGATGAGGAGGACTATATATTTTAACCCAGAACGGACAGTAGTTCCCATGGTGCGAGGGTGAAGCCGCGGGATATCGGATAGTAGACAATATACTCACAAATTGACCAATGTGACAAACACAAAAAGATTTAGAAAAACGTTACAACGACCCATGATGCTACCAAAACGATGTCCTTTGTAAGAATGTATAATATACACCCTTACTCCTCGTTTATATACTTAAATTCCTATAAAAATGCTAATACCTATGTAATGACACAATTAATATTTATTAATATATTAAACAAACGATAATTTTCTTCAATATCTGAATATTTTATACAAATTCACACCGCGAATTTGTCTCCGTGAAAATAGCTATAGGAAGCGAGTTAGGTACTCGCTGGCCAATCCCTTCGTATACCTTTGAAAATGGTTGTTCTTACACTATTGTCTATTAATAAACTCTCAAATATTAAGTAAGTACCTACTAGCTTTATTAAATGGTTTCACTCGCGTCTCATTGGATTTACATCCCCAAATAAAAAGGAGCCTTCTGCGATAAGCGGGGTCTCCAACACTCCATTATTTCAAAACCACGGAAAACAAAATGACAATCAATTTATTCTTCCACCGTGTTTAAAACCGACAAGCACTTCCTAGGACTAGGGCGTTCAAACAAACAAACTTCTTCAATCTTTATAACATTATCTAATATAGATTCGCTCATTTATACTCAACATCCCTACGGTTTTAATGAGGCGTTAGTAAGCATATTATAATTACAGTGTTTTGAGCTTAATCTATTTTGACGTAGATGGATATTAGATGAAGAAAAGACATGAAGAAAATGTTTATTTTTGATCTGTTCATGTTACCTAGTGGATTATAAAATTATTTTGTCATATTATAGATATGATTATTGGGGTATTGGGTATCCCGGGTAACTGTGTTGACGAGGTCAGATAGGCAGTCGCTCCATGTAAAACACTGGTACTCAGCAGTAAGTGGGTACTTAAATTAAGACAATGAAAAGGAATATTAATAATTCAATTCATTTATTTATTTAGTTATCACATTACATATCCATAGTTGATTAATTACATACACATCATTAGGTACTATTCGAAATATATTTTTTTGTAAATTTTTTATCATTAAAAATTAAACCATCACTGTTTTTATTTGTTAACTTTAACCATTGAAGTTTAAACTTTTCATCGTTTTTCATATTAAAAGAGAGAATATAGCCATGAAGTACCTACCAGTTAATCTAAATATTATGAAAGTTTCATTCAAACTTCAATGGAAAAAGTTAATTTTAAATTGCTTTTTTACATATTTATAAGATAAATTCCTCGAAGTCCATTTTTCTAGCTCGTCCAATTTATTGTCTGATTTTCTTTAGCTCAGGTTCTTAGTGCCTCTTGTGTGCCCTGAAATTTATAAAAAAACGAGTTATTAATTTGCCAAAGCAATGTACAAAAAAATTAAGTTACTTTTATGTGTTATGTCAATATGTGTACTACACTTGTTTATGTAAAGTATAATAAAAATTATAACATTAAAAAAAATGCAAAAGTAATTTATGTTCTATTGCACATTTTTAAGCTTAGAAACGTTAATCAACAAAACAAAATACAAAAAATTATTTGTCACTTAAAAATATTATTTACTTGAGTTTCGGGGAGAAACGCCTCCTTCTAACTTCGTTGTTCTCAAAAGCACTGGTAGGAGCAACCTGTGAAACATAAAAATAATATTCATATCCCTATTCAAAAAGTTGTTCTGGTGTACAAAAGCTATATCACATAGTACATCTTTCATTCTTTTTTGAGAGAAAAAGAGTCATTAGGTAGTATGATAATCTATACCATCTTATTTAATGGAGATATAGGAACCTGTTTAAAATGTTTTATCCTAACACGTCAGCTATTTTAGGCTTTACTGATGTAAAATCCACTTATTCCTATTCATTAATATTAGTGTATATGCTACCGATAACTAACTAATATATCTATACCATAATTAGGTAAAATCCATTGGCAAAAGCAAAAAGTATAAAATCACTCCTTGCAAAACAGGAAACTTTGCAAGTACGACTACTAGTTAATTTCTGAATCAATTTTGAAAAGCTGAAATTTTGAAAGAAGCTGGGTCATTCTTGAAGTCAATAAGCGCAAGGTATTTGAAGAACATGTTAGTTATGATAGTTACCTCAACAGCAGCAGACCTAGCGATGTCCTCTGGCTTGGGGGGTCCGTACTCCCTGAAGCCGGGGGGGCCGTACTCCAAGAAACCTTCGGGAGCTTGTTGCACAGATCTGAAGATAAACCACATAGTGTCAGTAAAGATTATGAGGAATATAATGAGTGTAGGAAGACAATGAAGGTGGAAGGGTTCATAAATATTACGAGAAATAAATTAATGAGTGGTGAAACAAAAAAGGTGGATGGGTTGAAAATGAATGCAGAACATAATGTAAAGTTTGAGAAAATCAATTTGAATTGTCTTACAGGAACAAAAGTGATTCTAATTTAATAGATAGCCTTTGCATAAGTAGATAATGATGTTGTAAATGTATGACCAGCTTACCCAGAAATATACTCCTGCTTGATTTCCACGGCAGATTCAAGAGCCTGAAAATGTAGATTTCATTATTCCGAGGGTTGAAAAGCCAAACAATATATTTACATCGCATTTGTGCTGAACAATGACAAGTTTCAAAAAGTCAATTTCTCTTACCTCAGCAGCCTTAACTTCCTTCTCCAAGTTAACCAAAGCCTCAGCGATATTATTCACTCCAGCAGCCACCTTCTCAACTACAAGCTGCTCAACCACAGTTGGTACAACCTCTTCCTGAACTAAGGCAGCAGTTGGTACTACTTCTTCTACAGCTTCAACAACTAACGCAGTTGGTACCACCACTTCTTCTTGTGCCACAGATGTGGAAACCTCGCTGTCTGCTTCGGCAGCAGCGGCAGTGGGTGCAGCGATTTCTTCTTGAACTAAAGCCTCTGTGGCTTCATCTTGTACAGCTTCGGAGGTCTGTTCTACGATTTCTGCTGCAAAGTCGAGTGGGTTTGCTTCTAAGGTAGGTTGGGCTTCGGAGAGGACCTCAGTAGCTTGTTCCTGAGCTGATAGTTCTTCTGATTGAGCCTCGGTGGTGGATGAAACCTCTTCTACGAGAGCGGCGGCTTGTTCTGTGTTTGCTGTGATTGGAATTGGGTTGGTTTTAATTACGTCTTTCTTTATGCTATCCAAAATGAATAGATAATAGAAACGAACAGAATATGATAGAATCTTTACATAAATATTTCATGGTAGTACAGAAACTATATAATCACATATGTAAGTTACAGATTGTAATTGGCCTAGACCATTCCTTCAACATGAAATCTTATTCATGACCAAATGGACAGTTGTAAATTAAAAAGTGATGAGCAAGCTTTACCTTCAACCTGCACAGCTTCCTGGACAGCCGACTGCAACTCCTGGGTAGCCAGAGATTGGACGAAGAAGGTCTGTTCTGTAGCCACATCAGGCAGGCCCTGGTTGACGCTGTATTGTACCACCTCAAGCTTGGGAGGTCCGTACTCCCTGAGGGCATCAGACCCTGAGGCTTCGGTTTCCTGGAGCAGGTTCTCCTTGAGAGGACTGTCAGCTGGCTTCTGTGGAAGAATGATTTTATGATTACATGAGGACAGCAATATATATCCTACAGGGATAAGCAGTGGTGTATGTTTAGACACTATCATTTGACCAACTATTTTGAGTATGTGTCGAATAAATGTCAATTATACTTATTTATTTATTTATTTTTTATTAAATGCATTTTACGAACGCTTGCAAAAATATTTATCGGGCTTCCTTTAGTAAAAGGTATTACTGAAATCTTACATTCTTTTGCTTAAATAATGTCAAACTTTTACATTATTTAAAGCACTTACCGCAACTTCCGACGGTAAATAGAAGCTGGGACCACTAGGCCTCCATCCACTGGGCAGGTAGGGTCCAGAGCCCAGCGCTGACACGGAGCCGATGGCGAAGACGACAGCAATCAGGACCTGGATGATGATGAAGAGGTTATTGAAGGTAAATAGGTCGTGGATGATGATGAGGTTCAAGTTATGGAAAGCATTTTGTATGTAGATGCAATTTTAGAGGGGTTTTGATAACTTAGAGAAAATGGTTAAACAATTGATGACAATGTAAATAAAACTGATGATTCTTTTACTGGAAAGCTTACAGATACGATTGAGAATTTTAACATTGCTTCTAATGATTAAAAAAAACTTAGCAATCAATGAAAAGCAAGCTCAAAAACTGATCTTAATTAACGTTAAAATTGATGAATGTGAAATAATTAGAGCAGAACATAGAATATTAAAAACTCTTTTTATATACCTAGATTGATATAAAAGTTAATAATACTAATGAAATAATTAATGTTATTTTACCTTCATGTTGTAAGAGATCTAAAGGACTTCTTGGAATGATGCCAAATCCTCAAAACCCGCCATTTTTATACGAAAATAAATCAAACAATACATTAGGCCTTGATCAAGATTTTTGAACAAATATTGGCTGAACGGAATTCGATTAATTGCTTTAGTTGTGCAATTTTTAATGTGGATTAATTGTTAAGTGATATTTGAAGGTCAAGAAATAGATGTAGGTTGGTTTTTTATGGTAGTGGGGTATGTGGAGTTTGTGAATTGAATCTAGAGTACGTAGTTGTTAATTGCTCCTATATTTTGTCGGTCGCATAGTTATTATGTGTCGGAACTTATTTTTTTTACATACATTCGTGCTCAGGGCTCAGGGCCTCGGACCGGTGGGACCAACTTAATCAAATTACCTTTCTGGTAAGAATGAAACAACTTCTTGAACTAAGTAGTTATTTTTTTAAAGATTTTTTACGAACTGTTTTTATAAAGTTTGTCATCGATGAATGTGTTAAACCTTTCGTAAGTTTTGTAAACATAATACCTATTCCTATTGTGATATGGTTCTTCATCAAACCTACATCTGCTGGGGAGTCTGTAGCTTCGCTTCTTCCTTCAGCAAAATCAAAGGAAATAGTGAAAAGTGATTTGGGGACTCTGTTTAGGTATATTGTTTTACGTTCAAAAACAAAAGCGCAAGTTGAGTTAAAGTGTTTTTTTTTTGTTGTGTGTAGGTACCCCAAAGGCTCCGAAACTACTGCACCAATTTGGAAGGATAAGCTGTATTTTGTCCGGGTACAGGAAGAAGTTTCCCGGGTACGCGAGTGAAGCCGCGTGGAACAGCTAGTACCTATATCATATTAAGAAATATGTCGCCCAATGGTCTAGTACGGAAACCTATTAACAAGAAATAATAAGACAATAATACAAGGTCAATGGTATAACATGATCTATGGTTAAATATTTAGACGTTTTCCGCTCTGCTAATTATTATTGGTTTTAGAAATATTTGCTTTGTAGTTGACAAGTTAGTTTGTGACGTCATGTAAGATATAAATAGGCATTCTGGGTTTATATGGTTTCTTTTTCTATGTCTTATTATGTAATTTTCTAGATAAAGTCTTAAATAACTTCACCATTCGGGAGTTAAAAAAACATTACAAAATGCTGTCGATCAAACTACCTTCTTAAATGTCTTACTTTAAAAACAAAATGGATTAAAACGGAAAATAAGTATTAATTTGATTTAAAAAAAATGCAAATTTCACTTATATAAAGTTTATTTATTCTAAGCATACATACAAGCAAGCACTTAAAATAACTACAGAAATATTTTATTACATTTTCCAAAATTCATACCAATATAAAACGCAAAAATCACAAAATAAGAAAATAAATACAAATAAAAACTATCATGTCTAAAAATCGGCCATCTTGGAGTCAGTAGCCATTAGAGCGCGCATTCCCGTTGCCATGGTTACCGTGGTACCCATCTTCGTGGTTACCGTGGTTGCCGTGGTTGGCGTAACCAGCGTCGTGGTTGGCATAACCATTGACCTGGTTGCTGCGAGCGTTGTTGGCGTTGCTATCGTAACCTTCAGAATCCTCGTAGGAGATTTGAGGCTTGAAACCGCGTTCGTCGGCTTCGTAGCTTACAGTCTGAAAAATGTAAACGGCATATAATTTTAAGGCATGGAGAAGCAGAATTTTAGTTTTGTCTAAAATTCAAATCCATGGCTACGTTTTTCGATATATTTTTGAGAGATTTGCAGTGGGGCAGTTATTAATTCAAAAAGTCTAAGATTTCAAGATGCGATTAAAGAAGATGAGTTTGAAGTTAGTTATTTACTCTTGTTAGTAATCATAATATAGACAGCAGACAGATATTTTTTGAACTGGCAAAACAAATTAAAGTCAAATAAGCTTTAATTCTAAGTAGATCTTTACAGTTTCAAACTTTATGAAACATCACATTATTTGCTTTGCACCAAAAAGTTGGTCTCATATAGAAGAACCGGCAAGAAACACCATCCAAACTCATTACAAGAAGACGTAGATGTTCAGAGACTGACCTGTTTTCTGCCATCAGGTAACACGACATGGTACTCTCCCTGAGCGCGCTCCTCCTGGCGCTCCTCGTGGTGACCGAAGTCGGTTCCCTCCTGGTAATCATTCACCATGTAACCGAAGTTGTAGTTCGCTGGTTCCTTTACAAGTAATGGAATATGGGTTATGGTAGTTGGTTAATCAAACCAGGATCGTAATTAGGGGTAGAGTCTTAATTATTTCCCTGTTTCCTGAGAAAACCCCCTTTAAATGTTACCTGGTGGTTGTACATGAATATATCTCTATATCTTATGTACCCACATTTACGTAGTTTATTTGGTCTGTAATTATAGTATTTTGAATCTCAAATTGATTTTTTGCATATAAATCAACATATTGGTATATAAGGTTAAGTTGTTTTATCTAAACATGATAATTTGAGTGGTGAACTTTTACAAGATTTTCATCAACACTCTTTCCTTTTACAATGTCTTTTTTAAATGTGGTTTAAATGAAGGATTTTTGGTACAATTTTTCGAATGGATAGTAAGTACCTATGTATTTAAGCAATATGAAAAGGTTTTTCAATGTAGATCGTATTACGTCAGACACCAAGAGAGAGACAGCTGTTCAAACACGTCCCTTAATCACAATAAACACCAAAATTACTTACAGCATTAATCTCTTCAAGAGCATTCCTGGCGAAGGCGGCAGCATTGTGGTCGTAGCCAGCGGCAGCATCACCGCCAAGCCTCGCGTGAGCGGAGCCGTGGTCTTGGGGACCGGTTCTGAAGACCGATGCATATCAAATTAGTCACTGACACGGCAAGATCGAAGTTCCCAACAACATAGATTCACGTCCCGAGTGAGTTTTTTTTTACTAAATAAAAAGTATTCTATGTTCATTCTAGTACCACCAAGAATATGTTTACAAAGTTTGGTGATTGTGAACTCACCTTCCAAAACCATTAACTTGAGCACCATGAGCCCCGTGTCCACCATGAGCTCCATGACCCTGCCCAGCACGTCCCTGAGGGTCCAGGGTCCTGGCTGCCACTATCTGAGGGCCCAAGTTCTGGGTAGCAGGACCCTGAGGGTAGCCAGCACCGCGGGATGATGATGGAGGTGGTAGGTAGCTGGAAAGAAAACGATGGAATGGGCTTTTTTTTAACAAGTGTTATACTTTAATGTTATATTTATTACGGAGATGTATGTTTATTAAGTTTGATTTTCAGGTAAGTATTTTGTTAATTATATTTGTTCGATAATTGAATACACATTTATTTACTCATAAAAATTAAATGCTTTTTAAGCTAACAGAGGAATAAGTCCGGTGGAATTTTTCAGTATTTCAGTGACACGTTTTTCTGTGACTGTTTTGAAATAACAATATTTCATAGCAATCTAATAAGTACCTGTTAGACGGAGGCGGTTCTGCGGAAGCAAACACCACGAGTAACACAACAGCGGCGATAGTCTGGAAACATTATAAAAAATATCAGAAAATCTGAATACCTACCATAAAGCTTTTCCTAAAAAAGGCTTTTGTAACCAAAAATTATCATTTCAATGGCATTTTTTTAAATAAACCATGTTTTGACTAGTTTGAATACGAAAAGTTCCTCAAATATTGAAATTCGAAGTTCAAACCAAAAGGACCAAATTTTCAATCCTGGTCCTTCTACCCAAAAAATCATTGCAATCACTTCACTCCTAAAATTAAATAAACAAAGAAATAAATACCTTCATATTTGCAACTTAATAAAGCAAACTTATGTCGAAATTGAAACTGTCTCACTCGACAAGTGTAGTTGAATCGATACTGTCGCCATCTTGTTCGAAGCTTTTATACATGGTGTTACAAAAGTGTTGGGGATGAAAAATTATGTCTCATTAGCGACATAAAAGATGAGCTTTCAAGGTGTACACTGAGATTTGGAACAGAGGTTGGTATGGAGCCGATAGTTTGTATATTTTTTGGTGGTTAGTGTTTTGTTTTATTCTTGTATTAAAAGTTTGCAGTGATCAATACTAAAAGTGGAGCTTGTTATATGTCTTGTAAAACTGTATGTATTTTTTATTGTAAAAGAAATATTTGAAACATTCCCGACATCATTGTTATTATTTATTTAGCTATATATAACATGGTACACAAGTATATTCTTTTTTGTACATATTTATGCTTATAGTTCAGACTACGCTTTTGGAGCTAATTACTGAAACATATGTAGATGAGGTATCGTAATACTGAGATATTGCAGCTAGGAATTGCTGAAAAGACTTGGTCTTTTAGCGTTTTAATTAAAGCGACTGACACAAAAATGTTACAAAAGCTAGCTATTACGATTTCGTCTATTTCTAAATAACTAGCCAGCATCACTAAATAAAAAAAAAGTGAATTCTCTACAGCACACATCTTTTTACGCTCCAAACACCACTCCACAGTTTTCCTTAACCCACCAATATGTCACTCAAGGATGTACCCACGACATAGACTTCCTAATACTACGCACTGACAGTGTTATATTATTTGCAACTTGACCTTACTCCGGATTAACTAACATAATGAAGGAGGATCATAATTAGTAATGGTTTAAAGGCCCTTCGTATAAGACCAAAATATGGTCCTTTATTTGTGTAATGACGCTAATACACCTACTTAGTCCTTAGATCTCCGATAAAATAAAAACAAATTTTCATAAAAAAACTGTTTACTGTTTATTTTAACGTTCAATTTTCGAGATGAGATGAGATGTTCTTATGTCATGTTGTCGGCGAATATATTCCTTAGACATAGAAAGGAAGGGTAGTAAACCTGTATAACTTTTTCAGGCAATAATTACTAAACGGATTTTGATCAAATTTTACGAAAACATAGCTTGCCAAAACACCTCCGCAAAAAACTGACCACGGCCCTAGATTGTAAATAGAGCATGATTACTATGATAGTTTATTTTATTTTTTACATAAAAAATAATTAATTACTTGTAGCTTTATTATTACAGCTTTATTATTTCTAATTTAAGGAACTAATTTCCGCTCGCGGTTTGCGGTGGTTTCGCTCGCACGCACCCATAGTGGCCTTTCTCGAAGAATTTAATATCTAAAACAAAAATATTTCTTCAAATCGGTCCAGTAAGTCCCTAACCTGCCCTACCAAATATTAATCGGTTCAAACAAACCAACAGACAAACTTTTAAATATTAGTATTTATGTGTAGGTAAACAAATGAAGCCTAAACTTAAGTATTTCTCAAAAAGTTCGAAATTAAAGTTCTCAGCCATTGCGGCTAATCTCTATGCATCTATCATCTATGTAACACTTACTATTGCATTTAACCTTTTCTAGATTTAATAGAAACTGAAATGCTAAGAATATTGGGTAAGTAAGTACTTAGTAGATTTACACGAAAACCACCTTATTTTAAACATAGGATTTTAAAAGCATGGTTTTTAGTCCATGAACTCCTTCAAGATTATTGTTTAAACCGAGAACAAAACTGGTACTTATTCAAGACCATGTTTTATAATAAGGTGGAAAAAGCCTCTTCTCATATTTATGACTTTTTAACCCCCGACGCAAAAACGACGGGGTGTTATAAGTTTGACGTGTCTGTGTGTGTGTGTGTGTGTGTGTGTGTGTGTGTATGTGGCATCGTAGCTCCCAAACGGATGATCCGATTGTAATGCGGTTTTTTTTGTTTAAAAGGTATGTCAGTCGGGAGTGTTCTTAGCTATGTTTGGTGGAAATCGGTTCAGGTCTTCAAGGACATCAGTTGCATCGTTTGCTAGATGTGATAGGAATGTTACACGCTCAGTTTACTTGCAAGTATATGTGGGATCTGAAATTTGAAACACTTATGTCTTCTGGAACCACTGAGCTGGTCTGCTTACCAGCAGACCAGCTCACGAAGGTAGGAGACGTAACCCTGAACTGCCTTTTAGTAAACCCATCGAGTTTGGGCTCGTTGAATTTGTCTTGACGAGTTCTCTTCATGTTTCTGATTGACGAGAACCTGATGCTGGAAATGGGATGTGGCGGATGAAACCCTGGAATGCTGGTATGAAACGGATAAACCGATTTATATTTTTGCTGAAAATCTAGAATGTCCAAAGGTTAATCTTTATTGTTTCTCAATCTGTGCAATTCTCCCAGAGCCAGTTTGTCATGAGGATTGTTAAACAGCTTCCTTTGGCCGAGATCGCATATAGCGACCCCATCTTAAGATAAAATAAATTAAATGAAAGAAGGAAAAATTAACGAGCTCCTTTAAAAAGCATGAAATAAAATTAAATTATAAATTTAAAAAAACCCCCGACCCAAAAAAAGTACGCAATAATTATGACAAAGGTTAAAACGCTAAACCTTATAAAAGCAAAAATAACTTTTAACACTACGTAAACTAAATTTTGACGTGTCGGGGGGCCGCTTTTTACCTTCATAAATACTTACATAAATCAAATGATACCTACCTAATTACAACATTCGTTTAAAAAAAAACACGTATCTAAAGTAATGAATTAGAGCGGCCCCCCGACACGACAAAATTTAGTTTACGTAGTGTTAAAAGTTATTTTTTGCTTTTTATAAGGTTTAGCGTTTTTAACCTTTTGTCATAATTATTGCGTACTTTTTTTGGGTCGGGAGTTTTTTTAAATTTATAATTTTTGTTAAGGCGCTTGATGCAGAAAGCTGTACTACTCGACACGGCACGCGTCGAAAGTAGATTTTTCTCTAAGCCACCGCCCGGTAGCTTGAACCCGATGCCAGTGGGACACTATTTTTAAACCTAATTATTTTTTGTTTGTTGCATGTATGTATTTTATTACAAATAATGTAATTTCTATAAAAAAAAGTAGTCTTCGTTGCCTGACTTGTTTCTCTGGCCATAAAAATAACATATAGTAGAGTAATTTTTGTTCGGGTGTGGGAGTTAGTTCGCCGGTGTAACAGTCATTATATTCATAATTAATTCTGTTAGTCTTGGTCTTAAGCGAAACACGATGCATCGAGAGCATAATGATTGCACGACATATTAGAATTTATTCATGAATGATCTCCCCTTCTTATTCCTCCTCGCTCTAAGAGCTCTCTGTAAAATAAAAGTAACTATCAATGTAAAACTTAAAAAAACGAAAAGTATAACGATGATGCTCCAGACAATGCTTCGACTCGTATTGGGTAGTTTAGATACATTATGTATGATCAAAAGAGCTTCTTAGAATAAGATTATTTATTTAAAAAATAACACCGTATTACATCACTGTCATATTTTTTTGTAAGTAGACAGGTGTGTGCTTTAATAAGTTGCATGGTTTTAAAACAACAAAAAATGTGGAAATTGAAAATACAAAAATATCACAAAAAAGTTTATTTAATTGCACTATAAATCACTACATCACAAGCAACTTACAAACTATGAGGTACATATTTAGTTTATTTTTTTAATTTTTTTTTACATTTGCTACTTAATAAAAAATAAATAATTGAGTATTTTACAATCGTTTACATCCATTTACAATGCCGTTTCATTTTTCTTATTTACATTTCTTGAATTGGTAAAAATAAGAAGTAATTTTAGTTCCAATCTTTACCGCTTGGCGCCGCCACTGTGCTGTGGAAAATAGTTTAGGAAAATAGCCCCTCTATTTTCCTTTTATACATTTATCATATCATATCATTTACTGCATTCCATAATGTACATTTAGTGGAAATCATTTATTGCATTCCAAAATGTACATTTGGTGGAAATCGTTTATTGTATTTCATAGTGTATATTTGGTGGAAAATATAAAATACGCTTGTCCCAACTTTACATAACCATTTAAAATATTGATAGTTTATTTTGTACTGTTTGTGCTCTGGTTAACTTTTTTTTGTTATTTTACTACATTAGGAATCATTATAATCACAGACAATTTTCATTTACAAGTTTCAAAAACAAAACTATTCTATCTATTAAGCGACCATACATGAAACCAATCTATTTCTTCCACTAAATACTTCTCATTCCACCATTGCAAAATAACCCTTATACTCTACTCAATAAGGTCCATCACCAGACCTAGCGAGGTCAGCTGCATTATCATCGTAGCCCGAACGTCCAAGGTCTGCAGGTTCCACGGAGATCCTCGGCTTGAAGCCACGCTCATCTGCCTCGTACTCCACAGTCTGAAAGCAAGGAGTTATGTACTTTAGATAGGTAGATATAGAGTTCAAATTGAAGTTCAAAGTTAAGCAACGTTTGACGCGGTCGAATCGTGGATGGGTGGTTGTAATTCGGCTGGCACGTTCATCTGGTCACTGGCAGTCGTAGGTGGTAGTCAGAAAGTCTGACAACCTGTATTGCCAGGCATCGGGCTACCCAAGTAATTGGATTGAGAAGGTTAGGCAGGCAGTCGCTTCATGTAAAAAACTGGTATTCTGGAGCTTTCACGTTTTTTCCGTGGTATTTGCCATTGGTTCTTTTATTAACGAACAAAAGATGACCACACTTTTTAGATTTCATATCATTCGTCATCCTTTTGAATACTTTTGAGATTAAGTACTTGATTAAGTTCTCTATCTAAAGAAAGAGTATTCTTAAGCCAAAGAGTATTCTAGAACTCCTCACCTGCTTGGTACCATCAGGCAGCACCACGAAGTAGGACCCTTCAGCCCTGTTCTCCTGTCTCGTCTCCGTGTGCCCGAAATCGCTGCCTGACTCGAAGTCATTCACTTTGTATGCGAAGTCGTAGTTAGCTGGCTCCTGAAAACAATTGAATGAAGGATATTAAGCCGAAACAATGGAATGAAGGATATTAAAACAATGGAATGGAGGCCTTCAGAGGAGGCAGTATTTGCAAGATTATTTGGAAAAGTTACTGTGGCCCCGGTACATAAATGAAAGGCGCCTGGAGGAACATGGGGGGTTTATGTCAGTAAGTGTCGCTTCGGCTTTACCCAAGCCAAAAGGTATAATTTAATTATTTAACATCTGCCCAAAAAAGGCAGTTTATTTATGTAGTTTTTGTAAGTTATTTTATGTGATGGTTTACACAAGTAAAAATACCTGGTTAATGTACTCTTGATCTTCATATATTAGACATGACATTTAATGGTTTAGATATAAAAATGCCCTTGTTTTTCTTCAAAGTTGGGTATTAACTCACTTGCTAACGTCAACACTTTAGGAAAAGTAATTTCACTACGAATATTTAATACAAAGCATTTTCACGAACCTGGTTCAAGAGTTCGTTGAGAGCATCCCTGGCGTAAGAGTAACCCTGGTTGTTCTGGTTGTTGTACTGGTCAGGAACTCCGTACTGGTCTGACGGCATCGAGTCGCGAGCTGCAGGGACCCCGTATGTGTCTGATGGAGGAGACCTGGAGAAGAATAGCATATGGGCTTATTACATGATACTAGATATATGAACCTTTAGGTATGTAATTAAACATCTGAACTATTTTAAAATACAGTTTAAAAATTGACAATACCCAACTTCTTGTAAGCAGACACTGACTAATAAAAATAAAATATACTTGAAACTGAATTTGGAAGACTTCTCATACTTCTAACCTTAATTTCATTGAACAGTTAAAAAGTCTAATAAGCAGTCTTCTCTGGGTAAAGACCCAACTCTTCAAATTGATCGACAATTTATTCAGGCAAAAACACGAAGAACAAGAAATATTTTACCTGGCAGCAGCATCAGCATAAGACGAAGCGACAGCACCAGTCTTCTGGACCGCAGCCCGAATCGCAGGCACACCGTACTCCTGAGACAAACCCCTCGCACTAGGCACTCCATACGTATCTGACACATCACGAGCTGGCGCACCGTACGATTGAGAAGGAGCCTTAGCACCCTGGGAATAAGAATCAGAATTCCTTGCACTGGGGAGACCGTAGCTGGTTGATGGTGTACGGGAACCAAAAGAACGAGATGATTGGGATTTGAATGACCGTGATGAGGCAGAAAAGGACTTTGCAATGCTTTTGGGCGTAGTAAAGCTTTTAGCATCAGCAGTTCTTGTTGATGGAACACCATATTCTTGAGACAAAGCATTCGGCGAGAAGGGAGAATTTCTTGAAGTCGGTGGGCCATATTTTTGAGAAGGATTGCGGGCACCGAAGCTTCTTTGGGAAGGTACTCCATATTCTTCAGAGGGTGTGGAGCGAAATTCAGGGGGTCCATACTGAGTGGATGGCGTCCTCCCATCGATGTTAGACCTTGAAGATGGTACACCGTATTCTTGAGAGAGCGAATTCCTTGCAGCTGGCACGCCGTATTCTTCAGACAAAGAGTTCCTGGCTGCAGGTACTCCATACTGCTCAGATGGGCTGTTCCTTGCATTGGGGACTCCGTATTCCGTTGAGGGGGAGGACCGGGAACTGGGAACTCCGTATTCGGCAGAAGGGGAAGATCGGGAATTCGGTACTCCATATTCGGAAGAAGGGGTACGTGCACTTGGTACTCCATATTCAGTAGACAGCGAAGAACGAGAGCTAGGAACTCCATACTCAGTAGACGGTGAGCTTCTAGAACTGGGTAGACCATACTCAGTTGAAAGGCTCCGAGAAGACGAAAACTGGCTGCTACTCCTAGCATTTGGAACTCCATATTCTTGCGAAAGACTGCTACGAGCGCTCGGAACTCCGTAACTCTGGGATAGACCAGATCTTGAGCTTGATCTTGCGTTCGGAGGTCCGTATTCAGTTGAGAGGGCGTTACGGGAGGTTCCAAAAGACCGGGAGGTGGGAGGTCCGTACTCTTGGGACAGAGATCTTTGGAAGTCTAGGCTGTGGTCGTGACCATGGTCGTGGTCGTGATGGCTGGAGCGTGCTGATGCGTAGCCGTCGCTGAAATTTGAAAATAAGGATATAAGAAGGGGAGCTTTTTCGGGTTCATGTAATGAAAGCTCTATGTATTTTCGTGAGAAGATGGAAAGCTATTTTAAGTGAATGTTTATTACATAGTTGAGTGAAAATTCACTGTTATAAACAACTTATTTATCCATAGGTAACCAATTTTATAACTAGGTAAAAATTTTGAGTTTGTGTGGTGGTACCTAGGACCGTTGGATCTGTGTCGGCTCAGCTAGTTTTTATATGGTTAACAATTTTATAATAAAATAATGTTTTTTTCACTTACCCGACTGGTGGTTCGGCGATTGCCAGCGCCACAATACACAGGAGAGGTATAAACACCTGAAATTAAAACAAAAGCTTGTTAATAACTTATTTCTTCCATAGCATCGCAATAAATAGAAAAACAAAGAATTATTTTTTGTTCTTGCTTATAAAGTGAATGTGTCTAAGTGAAAATGAGTTAAATTGTTGGTTTTTCTTACCTTCATTTTAATAATATGAGATCAAACACCAAATAAACCTGAAAAAGTAACAATGATTTTCAACATGTAAGGTCTCTATCTATGCTAATATAGTAAAGAGGAAACATTTGTGTCTTAGCTTGTTTATACCCTGAAAACTACTCAACTGATTTGAAAGATTTTTTCACTGTTAGGAAAGATACACTTTTCCCGAGTAACATATGCTGTATTTTATCCCGGTACAGGCGTTAGTTCCCATGGACTATGGGAAAATGGCTCGTATAGTTAAAAATGTTCATGAAAATATGACATGCTTTTATATTTCAACAGCTTTTTTTCTCTTTAAAATTCTCTTTAACTTGCGATTGCCAATCAATAATCGAAGTTTCTTTAATTAAACATTTTAAATTACGAATCAATATGCATTTTAAATCCTAATTAAACCTTTTCAGACCAACCTACCTATCAAACCAAAGATGATAGTGCTCGAATTAATCTGAACTCGGAATGGTTACATCGAAATCTCGACAACTATTTATACTACCTTATCTTAACAATACCTTCCATTAAACCACTTTAAACTTACAGCTACCACAACCTCTTGCCATAGCATTTTAAACCTTAACCCCTTGAGTTAAAGACTATGTGGTTAGTTGAAGAGCTGCATCAATCAAACCACTTTACACTTACACTTACCACAACCTCCTGCCATTGCAATTTGAACCTTATATCCTTGAGTTAAAGACTAGGTGGTTGGTTTATGGGCTGCGTCAGTAAAGTGGTTTAAAGGTACATTGTATGTTTGGCAGTATGTGACAACACTTTGGACTTATTGTGGTATCTTCACGCTGCACTAGATTAGGGACTGGTTTAGAAGTTTTGTCATGTGCAAGTGAATTAGGTACTATAGATAGTATACCTACCTACTATAGTTTGGATAATATTGATTAAAGAACTAGGGTTTAGGTCGATTCTATTTCATCGATTTGATTCTGTAGATTCTGTATAATTTTGAAGAGCTCCTGTACCTGTAGCTGGAAGGGTAGATAGATAATAAGGTAAAGCTGCGCTTGGCCCCGTAAAACGCGGATGGATGACCATCTTGTCAAAGTATCAATTTTATTTTTAGTAGAGTTCGGCAATCACGTTAATTTGCTGGGTTCCAGCTGTCATCTGAATATCTTCGGCAGTCGCTACGGGAAACCTGAAAACCTGACAACCAGTCTTACCAAAGGAGTATCGGGTAGCTTTTGTAACTGGATTGAAGAGAGTAGGTAGGCAGTCACCCCATGTAAAACAGTAGTAATCAGCAGCATTCGAGTAAACTAGAAGCCTATAAGCCAACAAGCCAACAAGCCTACACTGAACGCTAGGCAGATAATGTTAAATAGTACCTACCTAAAAGCTTATTTTCAAAAAGATTGGCCTACTAATCTAGATTAGAAACAGGTCACTTCTATACATACAGTCATAAGTAAGATAGGTTTAACCAAACACCGCGCTCTATAAAACTCTGTCGTAACATGAAATTGGTTTGAACATCAAACGTTTATTAGAATTACAATATTACACGGTGTAAAATCGTGAGAAATGTATATTAGGTTTCTTTGGGTCATGCTGTGTAGCAATATTTTGAGTATTCAGTAACTTAAACATACATACATAGGTGCCTACTCAGTTACTACCTAGATATTCTTCAACATTACGCTAGTCTTAAAATAAATAGTGCAATCCTTAATAATATTGTAAACTAGCTGTTGCCCGCGACTTCGTCTGCGTTCTCGTGCATTTAATCGTTCATTGCTCATCCCCCGTAGGTGATAGCGTGATAATATATAGCCTATGTGTTGAACCAGCTTCCAGGTAATAGTCATGCAAAATTTGATTTAAATCCATGCAGTACTTTTTGAGTTTATCCGGGACAAACATACAGACAAAAATTCTAAAAACTACATATTTGGGTTCAGAATCGATTATGGATCACCCCCCATGTATTCTTAAAAAAAATATTCAATGTACAGTTTTGACTTTCCTATCATTTTATTATATGTATAGAATAGATATGAAATTAACTCTGTTTATCTCTCTGTCGCGCTTTCATACCTAAACTACAAAGCAGAGCCTGCAAAAAGACATGGGCTAATTTTGGTTTAAAGGCGGAATGCTAGCTTCTTTTTCATTCAGATAATTTTAATCGATAAGAAAGATGAGCTTGAAAAATGGCTTATCCATTACCAACATTGACAAAATGTTTCAAAATTGAGAATGTAGAATTTCATCTGTAGAGTGGTAACCACATTTTTTGACCAGATAACGTATAGAAGTCAGTTAAAATGCAAAGCTACAAAGAAATTTCAAGGACCTGATTTCATCATTGAATAGACTTCAAAATTATCTAAATTGACAACTTAAACAGCACAAATACTTTTTTAAAATTCTAATTAAACCAATGCCCAAAAGCCGGCTCCATCACCTACCCCTGAACATCATCACGACTCTCACAAAAGGAGTTACTCCATTAAGGGCAAGGCTACACTGCTCATTAGATTCACGCAAACAAAGCCGGCCGTACCGCGACAAACAAATGACGATCCGTTGCACAGACGAATAGCTTTTGTATTAGGATATATCAAGCTTTATAAGCTATCTTGTCGTGGCATTCTTACAGCTGTTTTCAATATTCTATCTATTGGTTGGTTTGGTTATACTAAAAACTTAAAGATCCGTGCTCGTCATTCCAAACATTCGAAAGCGAATCTCCTGATTTTTATTAATTCGGCCAAAAACTTAGAAATTGATGACTCATCATCAGCCTATCGCAGTCCACTGCTGGACCTAGGCCTCTCCAAGTGCATGCCACTGAGATCGATTTTCGGCTTCTCGCATCCAGCTCCTGCCAGCCGTCTTGCGCAAGTCATCACTCCACCGTGCCTGAGGACGTCCTACACTACGTTTGCCGAGGCGTGGTCTCCACTCTAGAACTCGTTTACCCCAACCCGAAATTGATGACTGTAAAACGATAGATAAAAACCCCTATTAGTCCACTAGCTACCCCTGAACACCATCACGACATTTACAAAAGGAGTGTATCTCCATTAAGGGCAAGGCTACACTGCTCATTAGATTCACGCAAACAAAAGCCGGCCGTACCACCGAACAAATGACGATTCGTTGCACATACGAATAGCTTTTGTGTTAAGAATAGCTTTAAAAGCTATGTAAAAAGGTACCGGCTCGTGTGGTCGTGGGTTTAATTCCTAGTTAGAACATTTGGTAATATTTTTCGTGGGATGGTGCTGGAAAATCTTGTTTACCTAAATAAAAGCCTTTATAAAAGCAAAAATGTTGTAAAATGTCTGTTTTAAGGAGATAAGGAATGAAAGGACTGGTTATGTATGTGTATAGAATTTTTTTTCGAAACACAGCCTGATATTTACAGTAAACATATTTTTCATCTTCATAAATCCTATCTCATATATAGGCTTATCTCAAAGCATTAAGGTCTATTTTTGTAAAGTTAACATGCCTTGTTTACCTATTGTTTGGAAGAGCTGATCATGTTGAGTGCTTAACAATGAGATGCTGTTGATGAGCCGATGACACCATGGTCTTAAACTAAGGTTTTACTCTTGCTAACTAGCCAAACTCCTAATGCTTTACAATGTTAACTATCCAAAATATAGGTGAAAAGTTACTCTTACTCCTCTACATAGGTGAAAAGTAGCATGAAATAAGTACTTTCAGTAGGTAGGTAGTACCTGCATATTTGAGTTTAAAGCAAACTGCACACTAGGTGGACTAACTTATATTTTAATATTTATATATTTCAATTATTTCGAAACGATGAAAGATGAACTCTTTAAAATATGTAAGTAGACACATAAGATTCTTAATAGTGCTATGCTATACCGCATGTATGGAAATCTACGCTAAACTGCATCTCAAGTTAATCAACAGTCAAACACCAATCATCGAACCATGGTGTAACCAACCCTCATTAAGCTCTAGGACATCAAATGAAAGGTTGACACTTAAATCAAATGATCACCATCTTATACACCGACCAATATAACTTGACTCTCGATTACGAAACACAGCTCAAGAGTTACAGGTCAGATGCACGATAAACTCATTAAATATATCGAAGTATGGTCATTGAATTTTTCAATGTTAAAGAAGAAAGACCTTTGAGATAAAATCAAGTTAGTGTGACGAAATTATCTGGTTTAAAAATGGTGTTTGCACCTTCTTTTGTTTAGTCAAGTTTGGTAGCTAAAGCTTAAGAGCAATGTGGCTTGTTTAGGGACTTACTTAGGTCCCTAGTCTCTTAAGTGAAATTATAAAACTTGTCCATTGTCACACAGATCAAACCATACAGACAGAATTGAGTTGCTGGGGAGTTTGTTCCACTATTTCTTCTTCCTAACAAAAACACAGAAAGTGTTGGAGGGCCGTTTTTGGGGCTGTCTTTTATAAACTTTTTATAAATGGTAGGTGTCACTTTAAAATAATGGGAACTACACAGCACTTCAATTTCATTTATTTACAAAAATGTACAGTTATATCCTTTGCATTCACACCGCTTCCCCAGTCTCCTTATCATAAACTTTCAAAGATCCTTCAACATGAAATCCGAACCTAATAGTCTCTATCGTAATTATTTCATTGCTAATCCCTCCAGTTCTCATCACATCTTGAATCGTGGGTCCCCAGAAATGGTGACCAGCATGCTTCCTTCTAAAATTCACAGCTACGTTACCCCTTAAAGATGCTTTATGTACTACTTCTAGCTCCAAAAAACCGGCTTTTGCCGATAAAACCGCTGTTACAGCTTGTCCCGGTTTTAATTCTGTCTCCATTCCACTAGTAGTGCCTATAGTATCAGTTTTTGTGATCTCCTCACTAACACCCCAATTTGAAGTGAAAGAAAAACCAGTGGTTCCTGCAGCTTTAGCAAAACCGACGTTGAATTCGTACTCGATTTCTTGCGAGACTGTGAATTCTTTCGATTTTGTCCAACTCGTCGTTATTGTATTTTCTATAGTGTGAGAGATACCTGTGTTCACTTTTATCGTTTTGTTACTCGATATGTTCTCAAAATCTTGTGACAACACTACTACTGGGTCTTTACTGATGCCAGTAACTCTTACTGATTTTATCGACATTTCTCTCTTCACTGTCTCCCATTTATAAGTCTTGTATAAATCTCCCCATGGTGTAGGACTTTTCAGGTAAATGTCTTTGGGCCGTTGTCCTAAATGCTTCGTTACTGCTTCTATTAAATTTTCGTCTTCAAGATGAAATGATCTGATGTCTTCATCGGAGATTAGGTGCAGTTCAATTCCGTTGTACGTAACATGCACTTGCTTATGTTCGTCTACTATTGCGTTTATTTGTATCCTCGCTACCACTTGTTTTATTATAAGCACTAACACTAGTAGTTTTAAGCCCATCTTTTGAATTATATAACGGTGTAATAGGCTCAATTTTTAATGTAACACTAACTGATAATTCTTTAAAAGATGCGGACAAACACACGACTTTTTGACCTTACATTTTCTGATTCTGGGAAACGTAAAATCATTAAGATAAAAATATATTCTTCTAACTACACGATTGATTGACGATATATAAGAGGAATACTATAATAAATATTATGCTTGATAGTATATATTCGTCATAATAAAACATTCGCGATAAAAAGGTCAAGAGCAAGTTAGTATATATCACATATCAATTTATTACAAAACAGTTAATCCAATGCTCTTATTAATACGCCTATAGACTTCTGCAAATAATCAATACAAATACAAAAATATCTAAAAACTACTACTTCTATCTCCATAGCTACGATAATAGAGAAAATTGGAAATCTTTAGAAGAAAATAATTGTGTTGTTTGTGATAAAACTGTGTTCAAAGAACTTAATCAACCAAAAGACTGAATAAAAACACGAAACGTGGGATCAAAGTGCGAGCCTAAAATACAAGTGCTTCTAAAAGTGAAATAACAAAAACAACTGAAGATCAAAATGATAATAGTGATGCTATTTTTACTTCCACTACTAGCGGACGCAAGAATAACGATTAATGTAACAATAAGTTCAGATGAAACAGATATGAAAGTTAACATCAGTTACAAAGGAAATCATGATAAAGTAGTGACAGATGAAGAACTGAAACTATTCAACATAACATATCCAAGACTGAACAAAGGTCTAAGAGTAGAACTTGGTAAAGTACCAAATGACGTATTCCTTAAAAACCCAACACCATACGGTGATTTGTTTGAGAAGTTCCATTGGGAACCAATGAAGAGAAGACTGACAGTTAAAAAGACTAAAATATTAGACATTATTACTGAAGATATAGTTCTAGGCACTCACGAATATATTAACAAAGCTACAACCAGTATAAAGTCTAAAAGAACAATGAATACTACTGTTATAAACCAATTTAGTTCTACATGGTCAAAAACAGGTCTTCCAGACAGCGAAATATTAACCAACTATACCATGATATTTGATTACGGAAACCACACATATGTTAATAAATGGAGAAACGAAAGTACCAAAGCTGTTAAAATGACTATAGGTGTGACAAAAGAAGGACTTATCTCAATAAAGCCTAAAAGGACTGTAGTGACTAAATTAATAGCTTCAAGAACAATTGTGCTGGTGGAATTTTTATACGAAGCAAAACTCGTTGGCAGTATAATAGCAAATTATGCAGAAGTTTATGGTAAATACCATTTCTGGGCGCCATCAGTGAAAAGCATCATGAAAGCAGGCAACATGACCAATGAGGTTTTAACAACGGAAATATTAGAAATCAGATGTTTCACTAATCCTAGGTTACAAGTGTATGACAAGTTAACTGGAGAAATTGTGGAACCACCCAAAGTAAAGCGGCCGTTAATGAAAATACTGAAAAATAAGAATACAACGCGTGTTATTTATATTACGACGGAAAAACCTAAGCCGAAGAATTTTCTTTGGTTCAAGGTTTTTTAAAGAAATATTTAAAATCTTTAAAACTGTTTTTATTTCAATCGCCAGTCGTCATCTTCCTGCCCTGTTCCCAAGTCATTTGGGGTCGGCGCAACATGTCTTTTTCTTCCATTCCTCTTACATCCACTCCCTTCTGCTTCATTTCCTCTTTCAGGCAATCAATCCATCTTTTCCTCTTATTTCAATCGCCAGCATCCTAGCCTAATCAAGCAGCCCAGCCTTTTAGTAAATATCTTGAGGTCGGCTATCAGTCTTATTGTTTGTTTATTTCTAGTCTAATTTCGACATTCTAGAATCTAAGTTATGTTAGTTATGTAGTGCCTACCAAGTTCTCATAACGGTAATTTTTTGGATGTTCTACCTGCATTTTGACTGCACTACAAAACTATCTTCCACAAGACTTAAGCAATGCGATCACAACTATTTTAGATAAAGCCAATATATGTAGGTATGAAATGCTCGTAGAGAGCAATAGGTATAATAATTATGGCTTTAAATAAGCTCGATTTTCCAGCGTCTTTTATTAAAACTTTGAAATTTCCGAACGACACTGACAACGTCAAACAAAATATGACGAATAGGAAAATCTCTTGTCAAAATCAAATGTCGTCAAAAGTTCGAAGGTTCGAGTCATGAATTGCATTTATTAATATGTAATTATTGGTCGTTTACTAACAATTTAAATATAAAACGAACAATAATTTTGTAAAAAAAACATTCTAGCTCAGTTCCAATATTGTTTGTTCATATTGTTTATTTCATTATTTCACGAAACCTTACGTAGACGTACGCACGTATTTAAAGTTGTGTATTTTATTTTATATATTGTTTTATTAATAATTTTTGTAACAAGTTTTGTGTGGTGTAGTTTTTGTTGTGATAATACCTTTGTTTGTTGTTTTTATATTTTTTTAACATTAACCATGGTAGAATTCGGAGGACTGATAATTTGTATACCTCTTTACGCCGCTGGGTGAGTAATTTTAAATATATTTTTAGTATAGATTAATAGGGCGCGGGCCAATAATTTAAATTGTGGCGCTAAGACTATTTTTAAACGTTGAAACGAGAACTTAGTTTTTTTTTCACAAAGTGAAAGGTGAAAGCTTCGATGTATTGAAAAAGTTAACTATTGCTTTCAACAGTAAGTTTACAGTTATGTACTGACCACTTGAAATTAATATCTAGATTCTGTATGTAAGTCATGCGTAAATTTCATTAAGTCTGAATAATATTTTCTGTCCATTAACATGTGAATGGAGGAATAGCTAACTTACTGTAAAACATGGCAATATTAAACTACTTCATCTTATTTTATTTATTTTACTTCTGATGAAAAAAAGGTTTCTCATACCAATAAAATCTAAAAAACCAACCAACCAACCAACATAACAAAATCCAGTACAGAAGTCAAAATAAATAACTTATTAGCCAAAATTATGTGCATGTGTTGCTCTTCATGTCATTCAAAGTTATTTGAAAACAAAGTCATTTGGTTAATAATCTATCTTACACTATATTGATTATTTTCAGTGTGTGTATCTTACAATGAACATATTATAGGTATTTACTTCTATACCAGACTTTATATTATGAACCTGAAGAGTTTTATTGTATATTGGATTGTTTTAATGCAAATTGAAAAATTATATTAATGTTTGATAGCCCATTTATCGAGTAAGACTAGTGTTTACTTTTATCCACTTGCACAGTGTACATAGTTCTGAAGGTATTGTATTGAAATTACGAGGCCAAGGAGCTCAATCATAATGCTCTTGAAATCACACTTTTTAGGCTGTGTTCAAACTAAACCGAATGTGAGCAAATGTTATGCAGTTTATTGTTTTTCCATACATTATCACATTTAACGGACAATATATTATGCGTAATATGCATAGATGCTGACTGGCGGTTTACAGTCAATTTGGTTTATATAAAGACTAACTGCATCATGCAAAAGAATTTCTTCAAAATGCTCAAAAACAATTTTCTATGACAATTTTAAACTAAAAGAATATCAATGGTTGACCCTTTCTACTATGTACTTTGATTCATCCGCTTTCAGGTCATTGTCTGCAAAAGTATCTTGACCTAAAAGATAAATAAACAAAAGAATATTCCTATAAACTTTGTATTGTACGATACACAGATTACAGCCATTCCAATATTCAAACTATCTGTGGTTTTATAACTAGAGATAGAATTTCGACATCAGCCCCATACAAGTATTGTCAGATAGGGTAGTAGCTCCTTGTAAAGCACTGGTACTCAGCTGCATCCGGTTAGACTGGAAGCCGACCCCAACATAGTTGGGAAAAAGGCTCTGAGGATGATGAAGTACTGTCAAACTCCTATCTCCAGTGAGCGATAGATTGAATATTGGGATCAGCCTTAATCACTAATTATCCTTATCTTAATTCACGTGTTTCTGCACCTAATTTCTTTATTTTGTCTTATCTGTTTTTAAGCCTGTAAGTACCTACTGTACTGATTGTTAGGATAGAGTATAATGAGTACAAATTGTTACTAAGGTGATTTCATTAATATATGAATTAATATATTGTCGAGACATCTTTCAAATTGCTTAAAAGATAAAAGTATAAGTTTCTTTGACTGTGGATTGTAGCTTAGGATAGATATTCATTATTACGAGGCGAGATTTCACCAAAATTATTTACGCACAAAAGTTGCAATTTTTCACATTTTTTTTTGCTAGAACACAATTTGTTTTGAGTCTACTTAGCCAAAAAAAAATTGTGTGCCCTGCTGTGCTGTACACCAATGCAATACATTGTAGTTTGTCAGCATTTGAGGACTTCACAGGAGGAGGGAATATGAAAAATTCAATTTATAAATATTTATAACACACTAAAAACCTAAATATAGGTCCTACCTACTAATATATTAATACCTAGCTTTGACTTGGTCTTATTTTGTGGTATGGCATGCTTTGGTTGTTCTGTATATTTCGGTTTTCTTTTAACTTTTTTGTAATGCAGTTTATGCAGTTGACCATACTTACTTTAGTAATCTTTTTACCATTACGTTTCAGGATACTACTCCTAGGTGCATCTCTGTCGGCGGGCGTGTTTATATTCCACATAGCTGTCGTGCCTTTAATCTTCAAATACTGCAAGGCCTTTAGAAGAAATCTAGTCTTCGCTAATTTTGGTAAGAAATATTTTTTAAATTATTTTATTTATTCTGTCTGTTTCATTACTTCACAAAGGCCCATCTTTTTGCTACGTTTTCTCATACTTTTCCACCCTTTTCTGTCATAAACCTGCTAGCATCAATATATTCATTTATTAGCAACTAGAAATAATAATTGGGAACAAATATAATGACCACCATAAAATGCTTTGATACCCTTAGTTTTGCAACCAGAAAAATCTACTGAACACCAGAAAAATAAAGTCTAAAAATGTAATAGTACCAGCTATTTTAGTCACGACTTCACTTTAAATTGTATTCGACCACCAAATTTAGTAAATGATCACCAACTCTTGACGACCAAATTAATGTATTATTTTTGCCTAAATAAGTCACTGTGATTGCCATAAAATGTAGGCTTATTATCAAATAAAGTATTATGATGCCATATTAAGTTATGTGTCCGGCTTGCAATGCATGCGTGAGTGTCAGTATGACGAGTGACAGGGGAAAATGGAAGAAAATGACATATTGCGCCGACCCCAAGTAAAATTGGGAACAGGGCAGGAGAAAGAAGAAGAAGAATGTGTTTCTCAATACACTCCCTCGAAAACACACTCTTATCGCACTGTTTAGAGGCATGCAATAGACAACTTTCCACCCTAGTGCAGGAAAAGGGTCCCCATAATGTTATTACATTTATTGTATCAGGCCGAACTTATTTTTTTGGAGTCAGTTTACTTAAACAGGATAGCAAGATGTAAAAACTTTGATTATCATTTTATATTAAAACGCTGGTATAATTTTGATGATCATTCACTACTTTTGGTGATCATTCACTACTTTTGGTGATCATTTACTACTTTTGGGATAACAATGATTTATTTGGACTCATTTTGCTTAAATAGGATAGCAGAATGTAAAAACTTTGGTTATCATTTTACTTTAAAATGGTGGTTTAATTTTGGTGATCATTTACTATTTTTGGCTTGCGCATGATTTATTTTGGAGTAATTTCACTTAAATAGGATAGCAAAGTGTTAAAACTTTGGTTATCATTTTACATTAAAATGCGAGTTTCATTTTGGTGATCATTTACTATTTTTGTCTGCTATTTGTTACTATTTCTGGTGATCAGTTAAACATAAGCCATAATAATTTAGGATTGACATTTTACTTCTACATGATGAAGAAATAAGGTAAAGTCCAAAATCTCGCAATAATTTGAGAAGAAAGTCATTCAACTGTAATTAAATTAATTGTCTTGATAATTTACGTTACATACAGTCCAAAGATCAGTGGGGCTTAGACGTTCTGGCTTGAATGACAAACAGTTACAAACTGCCCAAATTAAGTCCGTCCGGACATTGCGTCCTTAATATGCCGATTGCATTAGTATGTAGTATGTAAACTACATTTAATTATAAAAGCGTAAGTTAAGTTTATGAGTATACATATGTTTGTTTCTTCTTCACTCATAAACTTCTGAAGGGATTTTAATGCAACATGCTTAGCAATAATATAGCCTACCCATCAGAATAACATTTAGGCTACTTTTTATCAAGATATGGGAAGAAGTTCCTATAGGAAGCATATGAAACCGCTAACAGAAGCTAGTAATATCAAAAGAAATACCTATTATAAATATTTTTTTATTTGGCTGTCTTGCTCTTATCATGTTGTTATTATTATTATTTCTTTTTTCTTTTGCTTTATATAACTTGGTTTGTTTAATTTATTAACTTCTTAAAATAGTTTGTATAATAATTTTCTCTTATAACTTCCTAGTTCAACTTGCATTGTATAACTTTCTCAAAGTCAACCCAAAAAATATTGTAAACATTTCTTTTTCATGTTAATATCGTATGTATCAATACATACAAATTGTAACACCTATTATGTTTTTAAAAAGAGTAACCATGGAGTTTCTTGCCCGTTCTTCTCCATAGGAAGCTACTTTTGGAATGGGCAACTAGAATCATACTTATTTATAATTTTGACGTTCATAAGTGCTTGTAAAGGCCTACATGAAATAAATGATTTGATTTGATTTGATTGATTTGAAAACGCTCGAAAAGCCCAGAATCAATTTAATAATTATTTCACTGCTGAGAAGCTACATTAGGCATCCCCGAGTGTCATAGGCTATATTGTATCCGGGATCCTCTAAGAAGTTTCTCATTAACGCGGGTGAAACCGCTCACAACAGCTAGTAAATAATTCATCATTATTACATGATTTGTAAAGACTGATTTACATACAAATGAAATTATCATGATCAAGGTTTATTAGCGATTTTACGCGACAAGTTGGTAGGTATGTTTATTTCCTTACAATTGTTTAAGTCAATATAGTTTTTTAGTTTGTATAAAGTATATAAAATGCCCTTGAAGAAGTCACGCAGGTAAAATGGTTGTGAACTTGTAGGTATTTGTATCTACTTAGGTATGTAATTGAGATGTCCTTACGATCGATATTTTTAGTTAGGTGAGTTATTTTATTATGATTAGGTACCTTATTTGTTTATATTATATTTATTTACTACGTATAGGTACTATTATAAAAAAACCCACCACGCTTGTCTGTATGTTCGCTATAAACTCGATAATATCGACCTCTTTCAAGCGGTTTTCATTAACAGAAGAGGCAGGTTTATACTGGTATGACCTGTCGCACTGAGCTGGTTAATAAGCCCTTCTATCAAAACAGCTAGACTTTTGACTGCACAATAATGTATCCGTCTTCTATAACTATCCGTCGTTTTGCGATTAGACATCGAAGTGTGACTTAATAACGGGCCCAGAATTCGGAATTCAAATCTCTAGTCAAAAAATAGATACCGAACCAGTTTCTTAGTACCAGTCATAGTTTGATTGAAGGGCTGTTAGCCAGTTGGACGACGTCATACTACAATAAACTACCTGTCCACCGTATATTAAGTTATCCTTTTTATTTTGTATTTTCAGTACAATGGCCACTCCACATGAACTACGAGGAGCCGTCGGCGTCCGGCATCGAGGGCGCCAGAAACCTCAGCATAGAGTACCAGTCTAAGGTCAACAAGTGCAAGATTAGGATCGGTAAGATATCTTACTGTTATCTGATATATACTTGTTGATATATATAGTACATTAAACCTATGCATTTGTAAAATGAACGACCTGTATAACAATATACGGAATGGTCATCATCATCATCATCTCAGCCATAGGACGTCCACTGAACATAGGCCTCCCCCTTAGATCTCCACAGATATCTGTTGGAGGCGACCTGCATCCAGCGTCTTCCGGCGACCTTTATAAGGTCGTCGGAATGGTATTTTTTTTTTTTGGGAAATAAATAGATGCAGCAACGAATATAACACAGAATTGAGTATCTACTATTTAACATTGACTAAAGAATATGAGACAAAATAGGCTATATATGAATCTGGCTAAGAAGAAACATTTGTGTCCGTCACAGTGGATTCTCGCGTAAAGATGTGTTTGCTACTCTTTGGATTTTGATGAAACCTAGCAGTAATAAAGCTTATACATCAACAACATATTGGTTTTTACCCGGGTGTGGTAAGTAGTTCCCTGTGGAAACCGGCAAAACTAAAGGAAGATGGCAGTATTTATAAAACAAAATAATAAGAAATCCTTTACAGTTATAAACTGTCTGTTATAAGTAATTAGATTAATCATGAAATTTTCCATAATTTTCCAGGAATATGGCACATCCTGCCGCGGTCGTCGTACGAGCGACTGAAGCACTCGTACGACAAATACGACAAAGACGCTATGGATCGAGTGCTCGGAGACGAACTGGCCAGCTCTAAGACTCCTGTTATATTATACTGTCATGGTAAGCACGAGGTTTTGTTATATCAATAGTTAATTAAGGATATATTTACCAAGATATTAATTTACATTTTGTAATGAAAATAATATTGTAATGGTGCTTAATAGACGCTAGCACGTCAAGCTACACCAATGTGTAAAAGTTTCCCAACCAACCTTGAATCATATGCTTTAGAGATAAAGTCGAAAATCTATCAAAAAGTCTGACAACCTTACTTAATCGGGCTGTCTGGGTAACTGGGTTGAAGAGATCAGACACTTGAAAAATTAGATACTTTTAATTTTTCTGTATTCAGACAAAGAGAACACCTATTTAAAGCTATGTGTATTTACTATTATTATCTATAGGTACGTTTATTTTTTATAATTTCAGGTAACTCGAACTCTCGCGCGGCGGTGCACAGAATAATGTTGTACAAATTTTTCCAGAAGATGGACTTTCATACTATCACTTTTGATTACAGAGGTAAATATTAAAGCTATCAATTCAGTTTTTATTTCGTTTGGTAACTGGCTGTAGGTATGTGAAAACATCTTTAAATTTTGTCTTTCAGTGTTAGTTCAAGGTTGAATTCGTTCATTTTTTGGAAAAAGTGAACTTACAGTTATGTAACTTTAAATTCTGTTCGAATCGGCGTGCTCAAGGAAAATAGAACTTCAGCTTTATTTATTCATTCGTTAATATTACCTAATATAGCTTTTATATAATTTTAAAGGCTCATAAGAAAACATGTTGTGTTGACCTCAAATAAAATTAATATAAATGGGATGATGACAATAATGTATTGTAAATGACACAGGTAAATCGTTTGAGAATACATTTTAAATGCTTTTTTAAACATTTTTCCCGTCTAGGTTACGGCGACTCGACAAACATCCAGCCATCAGAAGCGGGCGTGGTGGAAGACGCACTCGTGGTGTACGACTGGCTTCACTCCACTCTCACACATAATAAAAACGTATTTGTGTGGGGACACTCTTTGGGTGAGTAGGACATAAATCCTTGCTAGTTATTAATAATTACCTAGTTGTTTACTAATAGCTAGACATTTATAAAAATAACCCTATAAATATTTTATATTTTTTATAAATAAGAATAACTAACTCAACTAGCCCAGATTAAATATAGCCTATTCTACCTTTTTAATTTCTCTAATCCGTTCAGTAGTTTCGGACTCATTAGGATACAAACAAAAAATATTTCCTCTTTATCTCATCATGAATATAGGCAACATTTAAAGAAATTCCAAATCGCTTCAGTAGTTTCTAACCAAACCTTATAGGTACAAACATGCAAAACAATATTTTAAAAACCTGTTCTTAGATAAAGAATAAATAAAATGATTGTTCTAGAATTTCATAATTAAAATATTACTGTTATCTCAATATTTTTAATTTCCAGGCACAGCAATCTCATCTCACCTAGTAGGCAATCTACAGGAGTTGTCAGTCAGACTACTAGACCGACCCACTCCGTTACCGATGCCCAAAGGACTGATACTCGAAGCGCCATTCAATAACCTGGCTGATGAAGTGGCGAAACATCCACTTTCTAAGGTAAAGTTTTGATTATATCCTAACTAATAATATAAAATTGACGTCAAAACTACTTTAAGTAAATTGTAGGAAAAATTGACCGGTAGGTACGCTCAGAAGACTAATACTCAAATACGGCCAATAAGGTAGCCAAATACCAGCTATCTAAGGTTATAATGGCTATATATTAAAGCCTATAAAATGTTTGTAACATTGCAAGACGCCATGCCCAGGGGACTGATACTCAAATCAACTTTAATAACCTGCCCAATAAAATGACCAAAAAAGTCTATGTCATATCACATTTATTTTACGAATTAAAAGTTGTTTATTCTTTCAGTTATGATTACAAGATTTGTCAGCAACTTCGCTCAAAAATCTACCATATTTTTACATAAAACAATACATGTTTTTTTTTCAGCTAGTAACATGGCTCCCCTACTACGAAGCAACGTTTGTGGCTCCATTCCGTTCTAACGACGAGCAGACCTTCAAGTCGGACGAGCATCTGTCCAAGGTCAAATCTCTGCCAGTACTCATACTGCACGCCAAGGACGATATTGTTGTGCCTTTCATTGTGGGCGTTAGGGTGAGTTGTGTTTCAAATTTTAATGTTAACGTCTAATGTAAGTGTAAAAGTAAATATTGTTTCTTAGGTTCAAGGTCAAGGTCAAATATTATTTTGTGCATACACTTTAAGGTCAAGGTCAAAATTCCCGTCCAGTTTCTTTATCTCTCTTATTTGGTCGGTATTAGGGCGGGTAGTTGTTATTTGGTTGAAAGTTCAAGGTCAAATGCCATCTAGGACCACCAATTTCACACGGAGGAACTTGATAATTTATGATAATTGGTCACCCATCTAATTCACACTCACATTTTAAGTTATATTTGTTACTTCTTTTTGCTTAAAACTTGTCAATATAACTTTAGCATCAGAATAAAATCCCGGCTAATTTTTTTTCGGGTAAGGGAAGTATGTATTTAAGTAAGCGGATAAAACCACTTTGAGAAGCTAGTACTTACTTTAAACCTATTTTTTAACCACTTTCGCAGCTATACCGCTCAATACAGCAATCCCGTACTTCGAAAGACGCGAGTATCACGCTACACGCGTACGACAAGAGTCAGAACTTGGGACACAAGTGGATCTGCAGGGCGTCTGACCTGCCGCAAGTTGTTGGGTAAGTTCTGATATGTTCTAACTTTAGTAGCGCCGGAGAATGAGAGAATATCTGTCAGTTTATGTGTGCTAAAAGAAATCTCGTTGTATTATCTAAAACTGCGACAATAAATATTTATCAATAGCATTTAAAAGAATTGTAAATATTTCAAAATTAAGGATACATTGATTTTCATCATCACCCGTTTATTAAAAGAATGAATGAGTTAATCACCAATCTTGCTTAAGACGTATTGGCGATTTCAGACTTTAAAGTCCATTTTCCTTCACCAGTATTCAGTTATTGGTGTCTAAGACATACTCAGAAAGTACATTCTATAACTTTATAACATATGTTACATTGATACGTGCTCTAATAAACTTATTTTTTGTTACAGGGACTTCGTGAATAATCTGTCAGAGAAATAAAAAAAAACAACGATCATAACAATTGTTGTACATTGCCTTACAATAATATAATGATACCCGATTTCAATTAATATTTGCCTTATAAATACAATAAGTTCATTCGAAAACTATTTTGTACGCAATTTTACCTCTTTTTGCAAGATTTAAAGATGTAGGTAAGATTTAGAAATCGGGTTGAATCGAGAAAGGAGAAATTAATATTACTCATGGAGAACAAAATGACTAGCGGAGATATCATAACGCAAAATCTCCTAAGAAAGTAGCACGACAACATGCGGGTGTTCGGAGGACGAGGAACGTTACTAGCTCCGCCCTTATACGCCTTCTATGGAACCCGCCCATAATTTTCAAAATAAAATCACCAACTAATCAAAACCAATCTTTGACAGATTGGTTTTGTTTTGACAAGTCACCCGAACGTCTCGTTAGTTCTAGTAACTGATCACGCCTACCGTACGTTGCTTGAGCTACAAGAAGGCGCCTGACCTACCTTCCTTATGGCATCTCCGCTATCTTTCCTTTCTCCCTGATTACTTAAATAGTTAGGGCAAGTAATTAATATCTACGAGTCCTATTAGATAGCTAAATATACAACTAAAATGCCTGAAATTGTATATGGGAGCTTTTTTCTTATTTATTAAACTGTCATGTTTTTGCAAGTTAGTGTTGCCGAAGTAAAAAAATATTAAAGTCACTATAAAAATAATGTTATTCACAAGTAAATAACATATGAAAACACCCCAAAAACGGTTTACCACTTTCTAGTGTTAACATAAATAAGTTTTTTTTACAAAGAATTATCGGCCTTAAAACATACTCATAGACTTTAGAATCGCTTAGCAACGATAAAACTGGCCTAAAAATAGTACTTAGATATAATATTTCATGACAATATAGGATTAAATAGTGCATAATAATATTTTCCTATTGTATGTGACCAAAGTAATCTATTAAAATAAAAGTAAAAACCTTTTTTTCGTTTTTGGCTTATGAAACGGCTGGACCGATTTGGAAAACTTCTAATTTTAATTCGTAATAACATCCCAATTGAGAACCTCGTTTTTGAAAAGTCGGTAAAAAAATGCAAAAATTGTGTAGTGAGATTTTTTTTCTATTATAATTTTGTCACAAAGGTAATTTGGTAGTCATCATGTAATGAATGAGAATATAAAATATTAATTTTATATTTCAAGTCAAAATGGTTGTTTTAATGTATTACTGAATTTGTCAGCGTTATTTTGTAGGCAGTTTTAATTGTTTTGTAATTTATTTATTAAGTTGAAGTTCAATAAATGTTTTAATTTAAATAACTGCATAGTTTTATTTATAAGCCTTAGGTGAATAAATGTTTTAGTTATCGCGGCCCTGGTACACAAAGGGCTTAAGAAGGAACATGATAGGTTTCAGTCGGTAAGAGTCTGACACTCTCTCACGCTGCACCCACAGCGCGTGAGGTCATTATCCTATGTCTCTGGGTCGATTCCCGAGTCAGGCTTGTGGTAAAGTTCTCGTGAAATGAGAACCGGTCTGAAGTTAGCTATAAGTAAGTATATAGGTGACGCAATAGGTAATCATAATGTAATTTCGTATGCGAGAGGCATCACCGGCTGACTTCAGAACGGCAAACTTATTTGATGAGCATTTTGCACCAAGATTCTGTGGCTTGGCCCTGAGTAGGCCCTGGTACCTACTTAGATTCAATATGAAACTCATTTCTACCTACCTCCTTTTATTTCAATCATAGCCAAAATTGTAAAAGTCAACTTGACAGCAATAATGTCAGATCAAATTAAAATGAAATTTTCGACAATGAAAAAAATGTTTTGATAAAATTTTAAAAATGTACGAAAAAAAACGCAAAGAGATATATATGAAATATAATAAATATAGATTGGCGCCGTATCAGTATGGTTCTTGGGTAAGTATATCATAGTTTATATGAAGAAATTAACCATTCTTGTGATATAGAACGAAAACAAATTCATAGCTACTACTACGTAGTTGGTGTGGTGGTCTCATAGCGCGACAACTGTGCATGAGGCCTCGGGTTCGATTCCCGATTCGTTCCGAAATCGCGTTGGTTTTCACAAAATTTCACAACGCGCCCGATTTCTGGGGGTTGGTGATTCAGACACTCGTGTCATTTTTTAAATATAAAAGAAAGTCGTGTTAGTTACTCTACTTATATCTCCAAGAGTGGCTGAACAGCTTACGCTGAAAATTAGAGGGGAGTAAGCTTAGAACCTTAGGCTAGTTTTTGTCACCATCCGGCTCCGGGAAGCTGTTATCTTGAGAAACGGGTGAAACCGCTGAAAAAAGTATTTCATATAAAACAGGCATTTAAAAATGGTTTAGTATACTATTATTACAAACACAATATATGAACAGCTTAACATACTGAATATTCGCTAATTTTGCAGGACTATATTATTGACAGGGGCTTCGCTGACCGCCAGTGTACTGGTAGTGCAGGTAGCCGTGTTGCCTCTAGTCTTCAAATACAGCAAATCAGTGCAGAGGAAGATGGTATTTTCTAATTGTAGTAAGTATTTAATTAGTTTAAAATATAAATTGAATGGTGGTTTCAAAGCGCCTGCGAAAAAGTTCATCTCTTGAGCCTTTTCCCAACTGTGTCGGGGTCGGCTTCCAGTCTAACCGGATGCAGCTGGGTACCAGTGTTTTACAAGGAGCGACTGCCTGTCTGACCTCTTCAAACCAGTTACCCGATCAATCCAGTATGAATAGGTAAGACTGGTGTCAGACTTACTGGCTTCTAACAGCCAATGACAGCCGGGTCCTACAGTAATTTATCATGCCCTCCGAAACACAATCATCGGTGTCTAAGATATACTTAGAAAGTGCGTACAAAATTTTAAAAGTAGCATTGGTACTTGCATGACCTAAAATCGAAACCACACTCATACTTTGAGAGGTTGGTTCTTTATTGTCGGACCATTTCCCACTCTTCGTTGAGTGTAACTTAGGTAGTATTATAAGGAATAATAAGGTGACTATCACATCGCCTGAAAATGCTATTGTTTGGGGTGAACGTACCGTCGACCAGAAGCGGCTTTATCATCAGGTATGTCATGAACGTCTTAGAGAAATTGATTTTCCTTCGGAGCTTTCTAAATGCTGTGATGGCATTTGTGACAGCGAAGATCATAAAGTTATTTTAAGACATATGTACTTGAAGCTAGTAGCCATTCTATCGGATGCCGCATCATATTCCTACTCAAAAGTGAGGGTGCGGAGGAGAGGAGGTTACGTCGTTGGTTGGAATAGATTCGTGTTGCCTTACCACAGGGAGGCCAGGCTTAAGTTTTTGACATGGGTTGATGCAGGGAGACCTAATAGTGGAACTGTTTTTAATGAGATGAAAGACAGTAGGAGTGCTTTCAAGGCTAAACTAAAGTGGTGTCAAGATAGGCAGGAACAAATAAAGATGGATGTTCTTGCCTCTAATCATTCTGATCACAATTTTCAGAAGTTTTGGAAGCAAACACGCATGATGAACTGTAGGCCGGGCCTCCCCGTGAGTGTGAATGGTGTCAATGACCCCAGTGAAATTGCGGGTCTTTTCCGTGAGCACTTTATTGTGGAACCTTCACAGAGCAGCACACAAGAGTCGTTCGGTTCTTGGGCTGTCACTCAGGAGAGAGTAGTACGATTTACAGCGAAAGATGTCAAAATAATTATTGATGGCATGAGGCGTGGTAAATCTCCTGGGCATGACGGCCTGAGTATTGAACACTTGAAATACGCCGGTGTGCACTTGCCGCGCGTTCTCTCTATGTACTACAATTTGTGTTTGTGTCATGGATATGTTCCTGAAGAACTAACAAGAACGATTGTTGTTCCAATTATAAAAAATAGGGCAGGTGATGCTTCGGATGTGAATAATTATCGGCCGATCTCACTTGCGACTGTTATGGCGAAGGTGTTTGACGGCCTGCTTAACAGCCTATTGCTAAGATACGTAGAGCTGCATGATGCGCAATTCGGTTTTAGGAATGGGCTCTCCACTGAAAGTGCAATAGTATGTCTTAAGCAGGCCGTTAGATACTATACTGACAGGAAGACGCCGATATACGCGTGTTTCCTAGATATGTCAAAAGCCTTTGACACGGTACTATATGACAAACTCTGGTACAAATTGAAAATGGCTGGTGTGCCTAGTGAAATAATAAAATTACTTGGGACTTGGTACCGTAGCCAGAATAACCAGGTGAGATGGGCCGGTGTCATGTCAGATCCGTACAAAATGGAGTGTGGCGTAAGGCAGGGGGGCCTGACCTCTCCTCTGTTGTTTAACCTCTATATAAATGACCTTATTGGTGAGCTCAGCAAAACACATACTGGTTGTTATATAGATAATGTTTGTGTAAACAACATCAGTTATGCCGATGATATGGTGCTGCTGGGACCATCAGTAGGGTCTATTCGGAAGTTGGTAGCAATTTGTGAGGCTTATGTGGTGGAACATGGGCTGAAATATAATGCAAGCAAAAGTAAAGTGCTTCTTTTTAGAGGTTCTAATAATACCACCGCAATCTCTAATATGCCTCAAATTAAAATAAATGATGTGGCCCTGGAGGTGGTGGACAGCTTTAAGTACCTAGGTCACATAGTTTCAGCAAACCTGAAAGATGACGCTGACTTGGAGCGAGAGTGCAGGGCGTTGGCGGTTAGGGGGAATATGATCGCTCGCAGGTTCGCGAAGTGCTCGATGGAAGTTAAGATAACTCTTTTTAAATCTTACTGTCAGTCTTTTTATTCAAGCGGCCTGTGGGTATGTCATACCCGTCGAGCCGCCAATACCTTGCGCGTTCAATACAACAACATATTCAGGATGCTATGGCGGCTCCCTCGAGATTGCAGTGCGTCTAGAATGTTCGCAGAAGCGCATACAGATGGCTATCATGCGATAATACGTAAGAAAGTAGCATCGATCTTCAAACGCATAAGAGAGAGTAGCAATGGCATTCTGAAGATGATTGCTTCAAGGTTCGATTGCCCCATTCAGAAAAGATGGATGAAGACAATGTTAGGAATAATATCCTAATATTGTTAAGAATTTTAGATTTAAATTGACTTTTGTAAACTTATATATATGTATTTAATTTTTTCCTTAATTTGTATTGGCTTATGTTTAAACACCACCCAAAAAAGTACCCATTTTACTACCAAAAAAATTCTAAACGGTTACCAAAATGGATAAATGGTCACCAAATAACGTTTCCAAAAATATTATTAGATAAAACCATTTTTTCGTATTATTGACTACTAAAAAATACATGGACGCCTTTAAAATACACTTTAGACCAAATATTATATATTGTCACTACTTAGATGATACCAATTATGTAATACCATGACTCCTAATTTGGTCATTTTTGTTGGACTAAAAAAGCTAACGATCTCTAGAATATTTCCCAAATACCAATTAATATACTGGGGTTCCCAAACGTACGTCGCTTATTTATTGTTATATGAATTTGTGTGTAACTCAGTACGTTTAAAATGTAAGCACGCAACATGCAGCAACATGGCTTCTGTCACGGCTCCGGCGCTGCAGGGCTCCGGCGGTCCCATGCGAGCTTATCGTCGCAGATGGTTTTCACGCTCACGGCGGCGAGCCTTAAAACTACCTGCGCCTCAGCTCGCAGGCCGCCTCGCCCCTCCGCGCCTACGCGGTTTTGAATTGCACTCTAGGGGTAGGGCAGACAAGACTACGTGGAGTCGGTTTTGCAGCGATTCGTTTTCGTCACTAACTTTTTGGTAGTAATATTAATATTTTAGTTGGATAGAATTTGGTGACCATTAATCCATTTTGGGAACCAAAAATAATATTTGTGCGAGATTTGCGATTTTTCTGATGTTATTTTATTTTTTTTGGATCATAATATTATATACTTTAGTGCCCTTTTAATAAAGTCAATTTATTTTTTTTGGAGTTGTTTATTTTATTTGGTGCCTCAGCTTAGAGTCTTAAAAATTTTTTTGGTGACCGCCTAAATTATACCCATTTGTATTTGAATTTTATTGATTTATTGATGTTGACTCTGTATTATTAATTTTTGTGTGTATGTTCTTGTGAAATCTCGTGACAATTTTTTATCTTTCGTTCAAATTTATTGTAATAAGTATGGACTGTGTCTGAAATAAATGATTTATTATTATTATAAATGTATGTCTCTTCCAGACCTCGGGACTATAGAGTCCCGGATTTTTGGGAGGCGAACGTGGGGCCGAAGCCAACACGCTGAAGCCCTTTTGAGACAACTTTAATGAAATGGTGACACAAAACCGACGATTATCCCTGTATACACTATAGAAATGTACCCAAGGACAATCCCCGGTTCTGTGCTAAACTATTGCTAACTATGGATGAAAACTACTTGGGCTATTGTGATGGGATGCTAATGGACTAGGAATGGGGTAACTACGGGAACTATGGCACCTGCCGATGACAATGTATTAAATACATGTTAAAATGGCAGGTGGAGACTCGCCAACTCACTTACTGGGCCCCCGGGAATCAGTCACTGAAAAGCAACAAGAGGGCAACAGGGACATGAGCGGCTGAGAAGGGTGAGGATACCTCGGCGGACTTTAAACGCAGATCACGCGCTCCCTGTGGGTCCAGCATCACCGGCCCACTCGCCACTTACCACGAGGCACCTACCCTCCGAGCAGGACTAACCTTGCTCTAGCGACTCCACTCTGACCGGCCGATGAAGGCAAGCCAAGAGGCGGGAGACCTATCCCCCGTCATGCTTCACTCCGGCAAGCCGGAGATGGGGGACAGTATACTCTCCCTGGAGCACTCGGATATATAGCCCCGCGGGGTCGCTACTCCCCGTCATCCGCCTCAGATGCTCTGCGGGGCTTATTATTATTATTATTTATCCACTAGGCCACGATGACTTTAGGCGTCATGAAATACATTGCTATCACAATTTGGTTTGGCGTTTAATTATACACATTCTTACTTACATTATTTTCAGTAAACTATCCAAGAAACTTAGACTATGAGAATCCGTCCAGTTGTAATGTTGTCGGAGGGAGGAATTTTAATATCCAGTTTGAGTCTGCTGTAGATTCTTGTCCTATTAAACTCGGTAGGTTACTGTGTTTATTACTTTTTTGTATATTAACCTGCTTAAACAGAACTTCTGAAAACCTGATTTGTGTATATCTATACTTCTGTACTAATATAAAAAGAGAAGAGAGTTTTACGTTCGAAGCTTATGCTTTGAAACTGTTGAACCGATTTGAAAAATTCTTTCATTATTAGAAAGCTACAGCTATTAGCTCTTTCCCAGTGACGTAGGCTATATTTTTTATTTAAGTACTCACAATATTTTATGTGCACATGCAATTACATTAAATATAGTTCCTACTACTACTGCCCGAGCCGGGATAAAATATAGCCTATGTATGTACCTCAGGCACGGTGGAGTGATGACTTGCGCAAGACGGCTGGCAGGAGCTGGATGCGAGTAGCCGATAATAGATATAGAATAGATCTCAGTGGTGTGCACTTGGAGAGGCCTATGTCCAGCAGTGGACTGCGATAGGCTGATGATGATGTACCTATGTATGGTACTCGGGAAAAGATTTTTAAAATCGGTTCAGAATTTTCTGAGCGTTTAGTGTACAGTGTAGAAGCTATATATAAAGATTAGTTTAGGTGATATAGACAATAAGTTTTCTAAAAGTAAATGAATATTTCAGGTGTCTGGCATATAGTGCCGTGTTCAATGTTTCGAGAAGTGTTCGTTATAAGGGATTATCTCAACGTGGATGATCGACTGCATCAGGAGTTACGCCGAACCCAGAATACAGTCGTGTTGTATTGTCACGGTTAGTTTACAAGGAAATAATTGTTGCACCTACACGAAAAATAGCGAATAACTTAAAAAAGATACAAGTTACCTATTTATTCAAAGTACGATCAAAATCAGCACTTCCGTTCAGATAGACCGGCTCGGAGAGCTCGGCGTGCATTTTCTTTTCACACAGACCGGAGTCGGCTCCGATCGGCTGCGTGAGATGCAATTAGAGCCAAACGTCAGCAAGACCGAGAAAAAGTAGGTATACAATCGTAGCCGATCGGCTCGTCTTATTATTTCACACCGAGCGCCTTCGAGCATTCTTAATGACAAAAGCCATGTGCATGCGAAAATAAACCTTACTACAAATACTAAGTACTCAATTTTCAACGTGTTAAGAATTTGCTCTCCTCTCCGAGCTGGTCTGTCTGAACGGACCCTAAGAGCTACGATACCACAGACGGACAAACACAGATGGCAACAAAGCTCATCAACGTCGTTGCTATTATAAACGTACATTAGTTGATTAAAAAAATATGTATCACAGGAAAGATCACAGGGCCCACAAGTTTCACCAATTTAAGTTATCCATTTTACGATTTAGTCAATAAAATAGTACACGCAATGATTGTTATTTTCTGTAGTATATAATATTATGTATTTGTAACAGTTATATTCTATACGTAGGTACTTACTTTATATTTCAGGGAACTCGAATCACCGCGCGTCACCGCATCGTTTACAAATGTACAAAGTTTTCCAAGAACTGAACTTTCATGTGATCACTTTTGACTATAGAGGTATTTGCACACTTAATTACTTAAATAAATGTTATTTTGAGAAACCAATGTTACCTACATCAGCGGTTCCCAAATGGGGTTCCGCGGAACCCTGTGGTTCCGTGACAGACCCACAGGGGTTCCGTGAAAATTCAAGATTTCCATATGGTAAATCGTTTCACTTTTGACAATATTAAATTATTATTCATTTTCAATTAAATTGTTTTCAATATTGCATTCCAAAATTCAATTTAGGCACCATGTAGGTGGGTACCACTCGGGAGTGTAAGTACGAATTCGCGACAAGTGGCGGGGAAAGGCCACGGCAGCAGATAATTTAATTCCGTTTTTTACAAATTGTAGATTAACTTAATAACTCCAGGTCTTCGGCGATCGGCAAAAGTAGGTAGCGAGTCGGCCAAAAATCACCGCATTTTTTGGGCTTATTTCATCGCCAGCATCGGCATACGAGTATTTCCAGTGATTATTTTTACCATGAATCAAAAAGTGACATTATTTCCAATTTTGCACCTTCGCGAATCCGAAAATTTCGCGCTCGCTTCGCTCGCGACTCCATGTTACCTGTGATGCTTTTATGTTCGTTTAATTGCTCAGGTATCCAAAACCGAAAAAATTTCGCGCCCTTCCGTCGAGCTTTCCTTTGACGTTTATTTTTTATTCCTCTGGTTCAGAAAAAGCAATAGCGCTTTCTTCGCTAGCTGCTCCTTATTCATTTACATTTGCTTTTTTGTGTGGATATTGTACTTTTTGAGACATTATTATTAATTTACAGTGGTTTTGATTATTTTGTTTAGGTACTTAAACTATAAAAAAATTCGCGCTCGCTTCGCTCGCGATATCGGCTACCACTGCATGTCTTTCAATGCTAGCGGGTGTTTGGAACTTCTTCTTTTAGTTTAAAAAAAATTGCGCTCGTTCGCCTCGCACCTGTACAAACCCAATCTATTTCTTTTTGCGTTTAATTTGTCAATTTTCAAATTGAAAACTATTCACATAGGTAATACACAAAGTCAAGGGCGGCTAAATTGTTTTCTGGCCTGTGTGGCAGATAGCCATGCTACGCCTGAGTATATGTACTGAATATGTCTCTAACCATATAACCATTTGGTGCTCTACCACATGCTACGAGCCGTACCTAAGTGTATTTACGTTTTTAGTTTACTTCTTACTTAAACTAAGCTTCCGCCGAAAAATGGTGAAACGAAAAGGGTTCCGAAGCCAAAAGAATTCGGGAACCGCTGACCTACATTACACTTAAATGTATGTTATTTTGAGTAACCAATATTATTAGGTTATTCGTCAGGGACATGACTAAATAAATTTCTCGCAAAATAATTAGTACTTACTTGCGGTCCCCACCTAGTCTTCATCTTTATTATCCTGGGAAAACCGTATTGTGTCGAAGTCTTCCCGTGACCATGGATGCTGTAAGTAAAGGATCCGAAACGTCGGGATTAAATAATCCTACTAATATTAATAACGCGAAAGTTTGTATGTATGGATGTATGGATGTTTGTTACTCTTTCACGCAAAAACTGCTGAATGGATTTTAATGAAACTTTACAATAATATAGCTTATACATCAGAATAACACATAGGCTACAATTTGTAAACATATTGTTCGAAATACTAAACCTGCGCAGACGAAGTCGCGGGCACCAGCTAGTATTTATATAAACGCGACAAAATCCGTAAAAGTAGTTTTGTTTAAATGTCTAATATTTGCGTAAATGTCAGAAATCAACAAGTCCTAATATTCCAGGGTACGGAGACTCGACCCGGGTGAGGCCAACAGAGCGTGGCGTGGTAGAGGATGCCCTGGAAGTGTACTCCTGGCTGATGGAGTCGCTCACTCAGACCAACAGACCGCCAGTTATCATATGGGGGCATTCACTTGGTAAGTTTCTTTCTAAGTATATCTTGGACACCAATCACTGTGTTTCGGATGGCACGTTAAACTGTAGGTCCCGGCTGTCGTTGAACATTTTTGGCAGTCGTTACGGGTAGTCAGAAACCAGTAAGTCTGACACCAGTCTAACCAAGGGGTATTGGGTTGTCCGGGTAACTGGGTTGAGGAGGTCAGATAGGCAGTCGCTCCTTGTAAAACACTGGTACTCAGTTGCATCCGGTTAGACTGGAAGCCGACCCTAACATAGTTGGAAAAAGCCTAGGTAGAGGAGATGATGAAGTAATACCAAACTCCTATCATTCGTCTTCCACCAGGCACAGCAGTAGCAGCGAACATGACAGCGAACCTGTCAGATCTGTGCGCGACGCAGGGCAAGTCGCAGCTGCCGAGACCTGATGCCCTCGTGTTGGAGGCACCCTTCAATAACCTCATGGACGAGATTGAGAGCCATCCTTTCTCTAAGGTAAAGGCTTTGATCAGTAATTAAACTTTAGGGAAACTCCTCCGTGCGCCTGGATAAATAGAAGAGTTGGTTTGCTTGGACACGCTAAGCTCAGGAACTGCTAAGACTATAGTTTTAGCCCATTTATTAAATAGGTATATACTTTTATCCAGGTGCGCGAAATTTTATATTTACCTCTATATGAATTATCACGTAGGATTGTATTGAAACCGATGGGATAAATTATTACCTTAGTCACTTTCTTATCATGTATGTAGGTAGCGTCTCTAAAGTCAAGATTTTTGTCTTGTTCTTTGTAACATCTTTGTCAAGATCTGTATATCCTCTCCCTAATCCTTCAAATAAACATTTACTACTACTACTGTGAATTGTGATAGGTACCTACTTTTTATTTGAAGTTAAGCATCCTTACTAATATTATAAATCGGAAAGTGAGTTTGTTTGTTTGTTTGTTTGTTCCGCTTTCACGCCGTAACTACTGAACCGATTGCTTTGAAATTTTGCAGACGTAAAGTTAGAAGTCCGGATTAAATAATAGGGTACTTTTATCCCGAAAAAAATAGATATTCCCGAGGGAAAACAAAAATATTGTTTGCTTGATGGATGGATTGTAGATGGCGCTGTGTGTCGTTTAAAACAAGGTAATATATTGCAAACGAATATAAACATGTAAATTTAGAAGCTAAATGATACGATAATGAATCCCCGAAAATGAGGAATTCCCGAGGGATGATGTACAATTTGTTTAATCGTCTAAACTGTTTTTTTTACATCTACTTATATATTGCAAACGAATATGAACATATAAATTTAGAAGCTAAATGATACGATAATGAATCCTCGAAAATGAGGAATTCCCGAGGGATGACGTACAATTTGTTTTATCGTCTTAACTGTTTTTTTTTTACATCTACTTATCCTGAAATAACTATAATTCAACGAATTACTAATTGGTATAAGTATTAGTTAAGTTATTTAGTTCTTGAGGTATGCGATAGATGGCGCTGGATGTTTTTAAAACGTGGTAACGATGTGTTTTTAAAATACGTAAGAAGTGGAATGATAGCTTTTTAAAACGTGGTGACGTTGTTTTTTTTTAAGATACGTAAGAAGTGCAATTATATCTCGCGCTTTAACCTGTAGCTCATTGTTCAATCGCGAGCTTCCCGATAGCTCGATAGATGGCGTTGTGCAGACCTCCCATTTCAATTTAAAAGACTACAATTTCCTATAAGGGTTTCATTTGCAATGACCATTAATAAAGCACAAGGCCAAACTCTAAGGGTTGCTGGAGTACACTTAGAAAAACATTGTTTTTCGCATGGTCAGCTCTATGTAGCGTGTTCCCGGGTTTCCAGTGCCCAAAATCTGCATGTTTTTGCTCCACAAGGGAAAACGTATAATATAGTGTACCAGTCAGTCTTGGTTTAACAACTAATCGTATCCAGCGTTACATCGCGCTTCTTAGATTTTTCCGTGGGAATGAGAAGTTTTCTTATAGTTGTGATTTATACCGCAATATAACCAAATTCCACGCGGGCGAAGCCGCGGGCGGAAAGCTAGTAAGTAAATAAATCAAAATAAAGCAGCTTCTAATACTATAAATACCGAGTTTTAAGTCAACAATGTCTGCCAACAGCTGGTCTCCTGGCTACCCTACTACAGAGACACATTCGTGAAGCCGTTCACCGTCTCCTCGGAGTACGCCTTCACCACGGACCAGTATCTCAGCACTGTGCCTCACATACCCATCCTCATGCTGCACTCTAAGGGAGACAAGATTGTACCTTATCCACTCGCTGTAAAAGTAAGGACTAACTTGCTATCTCAAATTAACTCAAACGGGTCCCTGGTACTATTTTAGGGAGAAAGTCGTGGGTTTTATAAAGCTTTGCAAAGTAGCCCGGAGTCTGACAGTTGGCTTTTACACGCTAGCCAGAGCCTGGGCATGTAAAGACTATTTCCCCGAAAGCTACTCAGTAGCAATTGAACTAAAGCATTTGATATGGTTTCAAAATATGAAAGATTCCATAAGATTGGACACAATATTTATTTATCTCCACCCAATAAATTCGAATGAACTCCTGTTCATATAGGACTCTCTTTTCTGAGATTTTATTTTTTCCAAATAATACTTAGCTGAACAATAATTATAATCTATGTAGGTGTTTCTCAGGGGAGCATGTTAAGACCATTCCTATTTCATGCTTGCTTATTCTACTAGTCAACCTTGTTTCTTATTATACAATGTGTCCCGGGGATAAGTGACCGCCCGAAATTTTTTGAATATTTGTACAAAATTAAGGATAATTTCCTTTATATTTGGGACTTACCGCCTTTGGTTTTTTTTTAATGATTTTTAGTAAATACTGTGACGTGCTGCAGTTTTTTAAAGATATTTCCTAAGTTTTTACATCTTTTTAAATTCTTTTTTCTTTATTGACTAGCCGACATCATAGTTTATCAATTAAAATTATCAAACATAACAAAAATGTAATAAAACATTTATTAGAAAAAAAAGAAAATAAAAATTCAAAGAAAATAACGCCTTTTTTTCAGTTTTTTCAAAATAACTCCAATAAATGCCCCCTTAATATCACTTTCTTTTAATTTATTAATAAACTACATGATATTTCCTACAAAAGCTCTCAGCAATGTTTGCTGCTATTTCAAACAAATGCAAAAATACAGTCAGTTGAAATTTGAAAAAAAAGAGCAAAGCCTGTTATTAACAGGCCTGACAATAAAATTTTTTTAATGATTTTTTTCAAAAATATAAATGAAATTATCCTTAATTTTGTACAAATATTCAAAAAATTTCGGGCGGTCACTTATCCCCGGGACACATTGTATACAGTTACATGAAAAAGTGGCGGAGTCCCGAGCGATTGCGGGTGCTCCGCTGATGTTCCACTCGTTCGAGAAAGGCCTAGGGCTTGGACATAACAATCTGTGCGAAGCGCCAGATTTGAAAGATGTTGTTGGGTAAGTCTTAGTTCATCATTTATTATTTTTAATCTATACTAATATCTATTATAAAGCTGAAGAGTTTATTTGTTTGTTTGAACGTGCTAATCTCAGGCACTACTGGTCCGATTTCAAAAATTATTTCAATGTTAGATAGCCCTTTTATCAAGGAATTAGAATAATGGCAGATGAAGATGAAGTATTTTATGTCTAGTGATCTTATTCGGCTGCAGAATAAATAAATACTTTTTTTTTTTTTCTTAGCCCTTATTGTCCCACTGCTGGGCAAAGGCCTCCCCATTTTGTTTCCACACCTCTCGATCCTTAGAGTGCTCCCACCAGTCAGGGTTGTAGGCGTCCAGATCGTCTCGCCACCTCTTCCGGGGCCTACCACGTCTGCGGTGGCCATCCTTTGGTATCCACTGAGCAACAACATTGGCCCACCTGTCTGGATGCATTCGGCTGACGTACCCAGCCCAGTCCCATTTTAATTTTGCTGTTTTTTGGCCCACATCGAAGATTCCTGTTTTGGAGCGTATGACGGTATTGCGTACTCGGTCCATCCGCTTGATACCTAAAATACTAAGCTCCATTGCTCTTTGGCAAACCTTGAGCTTGGACTTCTGACACTCTGTGAGAGACCAGGTTTGCGCACCGTAGGTTAGGACGGGCAAGATACACATGTCGACTAATTTTCGCTTGAGTGAAAGGGGAAGGTCCCCTTTCATGTAGTGTTTCATGGACCAGTAGCTCTTCCAGGCATTCTCGATGCGGCGATCGATTTCCCTTTCCTGCCTGTTTTCGAAAGAGACTAACTGGCCCAAGTAGATGTACTCGTCGACATAGTGTAGAGCTTGCCCATCTACCACGACCCTACGTTTTGTGCTGTTGGTCATTGTTTGTGTCTTGGTCATGTTCATGTGAAGTCCAACCTCTCGGCTTGCTGTGCTCAGGTCTTGGAGCATCTGTTGGAGCTCTTCCGATGTGGACGCAAAGAGGATGATGTCATCAGCAAATCGCAAGTTGGTCAGCCTTTTGCATCCGACGACGATGCCTTTACCTGTCCACTGCACAGTGAGCTTTTTAAAGACTTCCTCCACCGTACAAGTGAAGAGGTTTGGTGACAGTGGATCACCCTGTTTCACACCTTTTTCTATGTGAAATGATGGTCCTGGGGAGAGAAGCTTCACTGACGCTGTACTGGTTCTGTAGATCAACTCCAAAAGCTTGATATATGTCTCATTTACATTTTGCGAGCGTAAAGATGTAAAAATCGCTGAGTGTTTGAGACTATCAAAAGCCTTGGAGTAGTCCACAAAAGCCAGGTATAGTGGTTTGTGGTACTCGTTGCATTTCTCTATTATTTGGTTCAACGCGAACAGATGGTCGGTTGTGGAGAAAGAAGGGCGAAAACCGGCCTGTTCGACTGGCTGATGCTGGTCTAGTTGGCCTCTTATGCGGTTGTGTATTACTTTAATAAATAGTTTGTACAGGTGCGAAATCAGGCTTATGGGTCTGTAGTTGTTAATATCGGTTTTATCGCCTTTCTTATGAAGAATAATTATGTGGGAATGAGCGAATTGATGCGGTATCTGACCAGAATATAAAATTGAGTTGAAAAGATTTGTGATATGTGGTAATAGGGTCTTTTTGAACAGTTTAAGAATCTCAGTACTGATGCCATCGTCTCCAGGACCTTTATTGTATTTCATGCTTTTTAAAGCTATATCAACTTCGCCGCCAGTAATGGGAGAGATAGTGTCAGGGCGGGGATATTCAATCGGTTCAGAGTGTCGGGATGGATCGGTATATAAGGTCTTAAAGAAGTCGGTACAAATCTGGGTTATCTTTTCTCTACTATGTTGTTTGGTGCCATCTTTATCGCGCAGACACGTCAGCCATATTTTATTTAAATATGTATTAAATAAATACGTATCAATATAAATTCTGAAGTTTCTTTATTATAGTCACTATAAAACAGACAGAATATAGAAAGACAGAGTTACTTACTACATTCTTTTAACACGAGAAGTAAGTAGTCCTTGCGGTCGAAAGGTTGTTCTAGACAAATATTTTTTTTGATGTAATTTCAAAGAAATTATTGTTACAGAAAATTTCTGGAGGAAGTCAAGGAAAGGAAAGGAAAGCATGTTGATTGAAGTGTCTCGTGAGAGTTGAAACTGTTTTTATTAAAATATTATTAATAAAATTATTTTTAGTTAACCTTGACGTTGTTTCTTATTTATGTCACTAAATAGTGTAGCGCGTAGCATTTTTAACCGACTTTCCAAAAAGGAGGAAGTTATTAATTCGGATGTTAATTTTTTGTGGGAATTTTAAAAATCTAGGGCTATAAGTATTTTATTTCCTTCTCCTCGTTAAAATCTGATTACGTGATTTATTTCTACTTTTTTTATGGATTTGATCTCAGAAACGAATGATAAAATTGGTCCACAATTTTGCAAACAGCCCAACATTTATATTTTAGTTTAGTATCCGAATTTTTATGTTATTATCAAAAGTGACAAAGCAAACCCATAAAAATAATAAATCAAATATTCGGATCCTATTCGCTTTTTTAGTTCAATACAATAGAACTCTTTTATGTCGGACTTTTTACGATCGAACGCCGGAAATACGTAGCGTTCCAAATTAGTTGCATAATGGACTGGTATTTAAATATCGAACGTTCGAAATACAAAGTAATTTTATAATCGAAACTTTTTTATTTATTTTTATTTTTTAAAGTAGGTTGAGGTCGACGTTTAGACGTAAAAGATAAAATAATAAAGCAGAATATAATTTAATGTGCGAAATGGTATCTGCTATTTGACTTCTTTGACCTAACATCGAGATACATTGGCGAAATTATTAATTATTTATTTATATTAAGAAGAAATGGAATACAACTAAGATCACACTTCTGTTTACCAGTAGCTATCTAACCAGCCTTGAGTATTTTGTACACCTGCTCAACAGGATATGTTATGAACAATCACCCATTCAAGATCTAACTCATGGTGCTGAGCACCCAAGAGTTACCGCGGCCCTGATGCATAAAGGACTCCAGAAGGAACATGGTAGGTTTTAGTCAGTAAGAGTCTGACACTCCCTCACGCTGCACCCACAGCGGGAGGGGTCATTTGATCATCATTTCCCGAGCCTTTTCCCAATTATATTGGGGTCGGCTTCCAGTCCAACCGGATGCAGCTGAGTACCAGTGCTTTACAAGGAGCGACTGCTTGTCTTACCTACTCAACCCAGTTATAAGAGCAACATAATATCTTGGTAAGACTGGTTGTTAGACTGACTGGCTTCTACCCGTAACGACTGCCAAGGATGTTCAATGTCAGGAAGAGGTAATCTGATGATTTCCATCTAAAAAAAAGTTACCGCGCTAACTCCAATTTTATATTCATAAAAACATCGCTAATAAAACGCCACATGTTAATACACTACAAAAAAAAAACTCATTGTAGTTCTATTACTAACATTTGTTACATCTAAGGGTGCAACCTCGAAGTCTGCCGATACCCCTAACTACGGGAGCGTGAAATTGCGCAGTACTTGAACTAAAGCGCATGTGTGGTCGCGGGGAGTTTTGTGATAATGCTGGCAACCCGTCGGGTAATTGTTTTAGTGTTGTGTTTAGTTTTGGGGGATGTTGTCGATAAATAAAAATAAATTATAAAAATAGTTTTAAGTAGATATTGTTTTAAAAAAAAAGAAAATTTTTCATTGACTTTTTGTTCGGGAAAACTTCGTTTCAGGAAATGGAGAACATACAATTTTACGTTATTGTCCGACGGATGAGGTAAATAATTAACCCACGTCTTTTAGTTATATTTTCATGTAATTATATTTTACATCACAGTTTATTTATAGATTGATATCGAAAAATAGTTACAGTTCTATTTTTTTTACCTATTTAAATGAATAAAGTAAAAAAATCAATAAATATGTATATCTAAATAGTCCAATATGTCATATGAGTATATCGACAAAAAAGCTATCGATACATCAATCACATACCCCATCCCTAGCCCAACTGAGGGGTGAAATGTAATATTCATAACAAGCATTTGTGTGGCCATTTCGCGGGCAGCGCCGCGCACTCTCGCTTGTCTTATTGAGTGGTACACTAGTGGCACACCTGTCATCATTAAATCAACTTTTGCGTATTGAAATTAGAATTCTGATGCAACATTTTGCATGTTAGATACATGCATGCAAGTAGGGTATCCAAAAGTTACGAAAATTACGAAGTACCTAATTGTAATACATTAGGGTACTTCGTAATTTTAGTTTCTTGGGGACATAAAAATGCGAAAGGTTTTTTTTATAGGTACTTCGAATAAGCACTTCGATTTTTCAAGATTTGAATAAAAAATCACTAATTATTTTCATCTTCTGATTGTATTATCTTTGCTGTTATACTTAAATTAAACCGTATTGTTTAATTTTTCTATTCGGTTTTAAGGAATTAGGTAGTTCTTAACAAACAACCTATAGCTTCTTTATTCGGATATAGATCTATCTAGCTTGATAACATTCACTTAAATGCAATTTCTTTTTACAGAATTCGTCATCCCTCTAATAAGAAAATAAGGAAAAAAACCTTAAAAACATCTACCATTAAAAACAAAACCAAAAAATCTAAATAACAACAATAAAACAATATAAATACAAACAAACATAAAGCACAAAACAATCACATAATTACTTACGTACAAAACAATTCGACTTCAGTTTAATTTGACAAACGCTCGCGGCTATCATTTCAGTAATGGCCAACTTGTTCTAGTGATGTCTCGTCGTTTGCTAACTTCACGCTATTTTTTAAATGGGGTGAGCAGAGATGTAGGTTAAACTAAACAATTGAAATCAAAGATCATTTATTTTTTTATTTAATTTATTTATTAGCTACAGTATTACAAACGAAAAGTATATAAAAACATAAATTGTAATACAATTCTAGTTTGCTATTAGGCATGCTATTTACGTACCTATGGGTTTGAAATGAAAAAAATCGTTTATATTAATCCAACTAGTATTTGTTAATGGGATTGTAAATAGAAGATAAATAAGACAAGAAAGCTCCTTCTAAATTCACTTGCAATAGGTATATTTATTCTCAATATGGTACCTATCATTATTTACAAGATTTACTGGAAAACTAAAGCTCCATATAAGAACCATTTTCAAGCATAGATTTCATCTTGAGTAGGTATCGGTACTCCAACATTTGGGACGAATTTTAGATTTTCAGTAGAATTCTACGTCGTAACGACGATCGCAGATATTCATAAGTAGGTATCTCTACGAGGGTCGTGACCTATCGATTTTAAGTAGCATCAGTTTCTTAGCAACAGACATACAGGTACCTATATCCGTAAGTTAAAAGAGTCACCCATTGACAGACTGACCGCACTAAACCCTGCTTAACCTTGAAGAACGACAGATGTCCTCAGTCACGTGCTCAGCTAATACCTCAAACAGGTGAAAATAACCACCAACCTCCAATAACAGTCTTAAGATACTCATTAACCCGCCATCTTGGATTCTTCGAGAGTACCAAGTACCAACACAACAAATATAATCTTCATCCCGATCCCTCTGTTACCCTATAAATCATAAATACACCATTATTTATTACAGATACAATTTCACCCACCTACGGGTTGTTTATTCCTACCTACACGGACCTATAATAAAAATAATGCCAACAAAAAAACATCTTGGGCCTGTTCTCCTTTAAATAAAACAAAAGAGACCACAAAGACATGTCGGTAAAACAATTGAGTGTTTATCGATAAGTAATGTCACATCACTATAAACCTAATTCTCTAAATTGAATTCTAAAACTAGCACGATAAAGTCGAGTATTGTTCAACAGTGAATGTGTTCTATGACAGTTTAAATGCGCGGGAAATGAAAGTGGTTACATATTTATAAAATGGAATCGATTTTTAAATGAGCCAATGGTGGTGCTCGTTTAGGGAGGCGGGGTGCGGCAGGCCCCACCCAACGTTGGATGTCAGATGAACGTCGCGCGCGCTTTTTTGCTCATTCGCTCCGCGTCCGCCGACGCGAGCGGTCGTTTAAAAGGATGTGATTGCTTTGAATGTTTATCATGTTTTCAACATCACTTACTGCCTACTGGACAATTTTATTGGCTTTATATTTTACAGAAGGTACATAGTTAAGTTCATTGTTTATTGTCCTATGAAGTAGATATTTTGCATTGGTAATTTTGTTGATGGCACATCGTTTATCATAATGAATTCATTGACTTAGCAATTAGTTTCGGTGTATAAAACGAATGAGGGATCCGAAATAACATTTATTTTTGAGACTTAATTATGCAGGTAGCTGTATTGCTCATTTATTAACCAGGTAGGTACTTTTGACACACATTATTTTTTCATTGTTTACGCATTTTAATACAAAAATATACCTACCCACCTACTACTTATTGTAACATAAACAAAATATTAAACTACCGTAACACCACCTTACTTAAGCAATATCAATAGCCCATCGATTTGTCGATAAGAAAGTGTCGATATTTTACAGCGAAGCACAACACTATTCCGGGCTGATCCCGTCGACTTATGGCGGAATACATCGCGTCATCTGGTGGTTTATCGATGAAATATTGTCGATAATATACATAAGACTGTGTGTGTTGGGCTAGGGTTAAGTGACTGATATAGGGTACCTGGGATACCTAGATGAGGTATAGTATTATAGTAGCTAGAATTGTGAGTACCTATTTAGGGTTCTGTACTTCGTGGCCTTTTATAAATAATCTCATAGTTTTTGAATTGTACTGACACAATCTTGAGGTCGGCTTCTAGTCTACTGAATACCAGTAAGACTGTCTATCTGATCACCCAATAGTGATAAGACTGGTTGTTAGACTTTCTCGCTTCTGACTACTTGTGACGACTGTCAATAGAGGTTCAAATGACAGCCAGTACCCACAAATTCGTTGTGCTTTCCGAAACAGGAATTCGTCATGACATGATGGCCACTGTTACTGTTAGAGCCTTTTTTATCGTCCTACTGCTGGGCTGCGGCATCCTCTCACACGGAGAAGGATTGAGCGTTAATCACCACGCTTGCTCAATGCGAGTTGCTGATTTCAGACTATATGGTCCAGGTTTCCTCAAGATGTTTTCCTTCGCCTTTTGATCAGCCATTGGTGTCCAAGATATACTAGAAAGTACAGTTACCGGCACGGATGTCGAGCCCTGACCTTCACCTGCGCACAAGCGATTTACTGCCTTATTGCCTTATGCGTACGGGTGCGCAAAGCGATCCCCACTCCTCCGCCGAGAGCCCGACATCCGTGCCGGTAATACATACAAACTTAGAAAAGTTGCATTGGTACTTGCCTGACCTGGAATCTTTACCCACTGGGCCACCACGACTTTTTGATGGCCACTTCTGCGTTGTTTTACCCTGTGATAGATTGACGCGTGACATGTGGAGATATTACTTAAGCACGAGCTCATACTACCTACAACTATAGTTATTTATACTCAGTAACAAAACAACATAATTCAAGTGAGAATTAAATAACTTACTTAATACAGCACTATGTAATTACGTGTTAGAAATAAAAAGGGGTTAATTAGTCTGATGGACTTGCCACTTGGTCTGACGTGCACCGTTACACGCACGCGAAGAGGCAGCTGATGCAATTCTGACGGCGACAGAAAAAACAAGGAATGGGAAGGAATGGGATGTCAGAAATTTAGAATTTAAGTTAGAGTAACTTAAGGAAGATATTTATTGTTAAAGTAGGTAAAAAATCTTTGTTTAAATGTTTCTAACGAAATCAACATTTTATATCCTGAGGTACCTATAAAAAATATCCCTAAGTTATATGAGAGCCCCATATTATTTATAATCCGTACTAGGATTTTTTTTTAATTTTCTTTATGGTATTAGAGTATCTTGTGGAACTACTTCCATAAGAGAAGCTCATGTCATATAGAAACTTAAGAAAAATACATATCATATCTAGTATTCATATGCAAATATAAATATCATGAAAGTCTACATAGTTAAAAATACTGCTTTTACCCCACCAAAACCAAATTGAATCATACAAAGTTCAAAAGCGAGTGTCAAAACTATCATGACCCAACAAATCTAAGCCAACACTTCTTCCCCTCAAACAGGTCCAGACAGGCTAGATCTCTAGAATGATGACTATCCCTCACGATATTGACGTGCTAAGCCTACGACGGACACCACAAGACTGACTGCAATAGCCAATCGTAACGGCCCGTTAACAGCTTAGATGTGTCAATGTTGGTAGCACTGGAGACGGCTGCCATCTTCGTTTTTTTCGTTTGAACTTTTGAGGAGTTCTTTATTTGAATCCGATTGAGATGTTCATTTGTTTGCAAAAGGCGTGATGGCCAACGACGTTATTAATGGTGAGTTACACAATTTAACTACAGGTATAACAATACCTAACCAAACTCTTTGCCTTAATTGAGGATTTGAGCAATGGGCGGTCATTTAATGGCTGGTTATGGGTCGGTTATCATTCCACCTGCTTAAATGGTGCAACTCAACAACTCAACCTAAGTTCATGCTATTTTACATTATACATACCTACTTACTGCTTGTATAGGTGTTTTGTTTTCACAAACGGTAAAATGATATCAACACACACAATCACTCATTGATTGAGTTTTGGCCATAGCTACCGGAATTTATACTCTTTTGTACATATCGGGAACGAAAGCAAAAAACTTTTGAAAGAAACACGTTCATCAAAATCCCGAAACATCAAACCATCACAAACGTAACGTTCGAATGATGTATGAATGGCTATTATATTTCTAAACTACAATTTCACACTAAATAACGAGACGGACGGTCAGGTAGCATGACTAATGAATTAACCGCAACGATAAGCAATAACAATGTCAAAATAAACTTATATTCCTTCAAAAGTTTAAAGTAGGTAACTTACCCGACTTCGCAGAAGTAACTCTACATTTCATACAAGCCACCCATCCAAATCCAGACCTTAACTTAACCCAGATCTTACGCACCGCTCACAGACAATAAATAACCTAAAATCTGCTACATTAAAACCTCCGTGGCCACTCGCTCAAGGAATGTCTATGGCCGTACATTTTTTTCCTTCGTTCCTTTTTTAAATATTCAAATCGAATCACCCAAATTAAGTAGCCATAAACGGAATCAGCTTCCAAATTTGAATATTTCATTCTCGCTGGTACGACGCGCGCGCTTTGATTTGTGTTGTTAGTTTGACTGTGTGAGTAACATAGGGATGGGATAATATATCGATATTTTTATCCGATCTAAAAGAAAGTGTTGGAAAGTAACAAAAAATAATTATGCTAAAAAGTTTTTGCTGTTAGTGAATTAAAGTTAAAATCTAGATTTAACGCAACAAAAAGATTGATTACGAACAAGTTTTCTGTAACTTAGACGAGTAATTAAACACTAGAAAAAGTTAATACTATGCTGTTACAGAGTACTATTATTAACAGAGGTAATTTATACCACGGATAAATTACAATCCGATTACTTTCCTAGTTTTAGCAAGCGTAATAAAAACTACTGATTGATACCTAATTTATAATCCTGTCATAGATAGAGATATTTATAGACCAAATCAGCATTTTGCGTGACTTCCGCGAAACCGAAAGTTTAGTTACAAACAAATATCGATATCGATAATTTTGATTTGATCAACTGTCGCATCACTAAACCTTTTGTCGCAACGCGCCGCGCGTTGATAAGGAAACATTTTAAATTAGTAGTAAAAAGAGTAAAAAATATTGTAATATATACATATTTTTTTTAGCTTTAACAAAACGGGTAGCCGCTACCAAACGATATAAATTATATCATTTTTCATTGCGACATCTTTAACCGACGTAAAAAATGACGTTCCATTCAACGTTCGGGGTTTGAAAAAGTTTTGCCGCGCTTTTTATATGTTTCCGGGCGGTGAGATTCCATTATGGTAGGTCCACTCCACACGATACAGACTGAGTTTGTACAAATAAATATACGTACGAACTTAAAATATGATGACAATATGTGTGCAGAATTATCATTGGCTTGCTTGAATTAATCGAAGCGTGCCAATTTTCGAAAGTTTTTTTACCTACACATACAATTGTAGTGAATCTTTTCGGGTACAGTTATAACCTAAAAATAGTGGAATTGTTGTAGGTATTATATTAGCGAATTTGTTAATTTATAAATATATCATTTACATACATAGATACTTATTTATTTTTTTAACCCAAACTTTTTATCATAAAGACTTTTTTCTATAAAATCTGTGTGAAGTTGGTATCGTGTGGACCCACCATTATTGAACTTTATAATTCGAATGGGTCGCTCAACGATTATTAATATTTTGTCATACATTGCTTGTTTTGTATAAAATTTTATTTGGAAATCTTTTAAAACGCGCAATGTATATGAAGGTTGTTTTTAGTGAGTTTAAGGTCACGAATGTGATCGTCGGCTTTTTATAGTGTTCGTCTGAGTAAGGGTAAGGCGAGGTGACAATGTGAGCAAGAATTGTGTGTCATAAGAGTTTTTTTTTTAATAAAGGAAAAGGTGCAATAGGTACAGTCAACTTCAGGTCAGTGGTAACAGTTTTTTAGTCATATATACAGGAAAATCGTACTTATTATTATTGAGTTAAGGTGCATAACAGTTACCACTGATGTGCAGTCTACCGTACCTAAATTAAGCAAGGAAGGACTTAAGGAAGGAAGGACAAGAAGTAATCAGTTGCTTGTAGTTGTAATCATACGGCTAAGAATTTCCTACAAAAATATTCTGCAGTTTCACGCGCATTTTTGGAGACACTTGGTCTTTTTTGACTATCACAATATTAGTAAAAAATATTTTCTAGATAAAAGTAAGCATTTTATTCCCATTTTCACCAGTAATATAAAAGTCTGTTTTTCTCAAACAACTAGGTAGGTATTTACTTTGAAAATTGAACGTCAAAGTTCACAGTAAACAGTCCTTTTAAAAACTGATAAAAAGACATGGACTGTCCGCTGACTCTTTCTATATAGCCTCGCCTTACTTCACAGCCATAATGATATTTATAATTATGTCAAAATTTAATGAAAAATACATCCATGACCCTCTCATAATGGGTCAACAGGTACATCAGTGGTCAGTGTGTTTGTCATACCATCTGTTTTGTGTTAGACTTCATGGTTAGAAACATTTAGTTTTAGTTTCAAGAGCTTTGAGGCTGGTTTTTAGTTCCTACATTACTACCTCTATAGTAAAGATACCAATAGGTACCCAACTTTAGAACGGCAAAGATATTGGACGATAATAAATGTAGCACATACAGATTACTGTAAAATTAGGTAAACTTCTAAATACTTAACCAAAGTAGATATAATAGTGAAAAGGGGTCTACTCTAGATAGTAGTACCTAGACTTTATATTTTGAAAAGTTTTGGAAATGAAACAAACACGTTTTTCTGTAAGCAACTGTTTTTATTAATTATTCTTCTTAACCCATACCTAAGCTAGAACTGTTTTCAAGCCAAGCACTGAATGAATATCTTATGTTTTATTAACCAAAACATCAAATTCAGCAAAAAAATTGCACATATATGGTTATTATTTGACCAGCAAGTATTGCTAAAGGTCTCTAATAGATGGCGGGGCTACAGATATGCAGTATAACACTCAAATGAACCATTTAACAGGGCATCAGACCTCCTGCGTACTCGGGTAATGTGGAGCTGCGATGTCAAGTGGATGCGGTAAGTGAATATTGGTAAGGAATTTAGAATGTCCAAGGTGATAAAGTTACTCAAGTATTCATAAAAATTGTAGTCGTAGTAATTTATTAAAACTAGATTAAAAATATTAGTACAAGTTACTCGTTTCTTTATCATTTTTGGTCATTTAGGTCTAGAGTGTGATAAACGTATCCAATCTTAAAAGGATATTTTTTTTGTGTAATTGAGAAAAGCAACTTTTATTACAATAGGTAAGTCCAGTCTTTTACTTCTTATGAGAACTTCTGAATGGAAGTGCCCCATAAATATACCAATGATAGATTTTACAAAACCTGAGATCTCATGACTGCTAGATTCTTTCAACTACTTACTATTTATTATATTTCTACGAATATACTACAGCACTGAATTAAAACTACGGAGAGATTTTTTCTACTAAATTATTCTTTGCCTTATTCCTTATTTTAATATTTTCCTCAACAACTACAAAAAAATTAGTAGCTCCCAGTCCCCGCTACCATAAACCTCAGTCCACTACCGTCTAACACCACAGAGAATAAATAAAAATAAATAAATTACGCGGCAACACATATAATAAATACAACCTGCATGGTGCTGTGGCTGTATGGCGGCGCGCTTGTGCTCGACGCACTGAAAACTAGAAAAAAATATCATATTTAAACGTGGAACACTTTGGGTGGGTGAGGTTAGTGTGGATATGACTTAATTTTTTTAGAAATGGAAGTTGAGAACTTCTTTTTTCGAAGTCGGAAGTCGGTTAACGCGTTGTACGTATTGTTTTATAATTAGCGATATACAGGAGGTTAATAAGCTAATTGTTTTCCTGGGGAAGCTTCTTCTTGTAGGGAGAGAAAATATAGCCTATGTTACTCGGGGACAATTTAGCTTCTCAGTGAAATAATTTTTTAAATCGGTTATATATATACTATGAATTATGTACTATATATTATGTAGTTTAGGGTACCAAGAAACAAAAAAAAAAACTTGTTTTTTATATTAGTATAGAAGATGGGATAAAAACATATGTTATGGTTGTCTCTTTAATTTTTCGACTTGTATTATGATTTTCAATTTAAGTTGTTGATTGCTGTACTTAAACTGATAAGACACATTAATTTAAAGATGTAAAAAAATGCGATATGCCATACTCGGCAGTCGACTGAATCAAATAAATAAGTAGATAAAGTGTAAAAACTATGATAAACGTCCAATCCACAAAATAATTTGCAAGATTACAAATTCTTCAATACAATGTTCTCTTAGAGATAACAAAAGTTGGATGTAATGATCGTGAAAAATCAGAAAACATGTGTTTTTGGATACACTTTCCTTGACATTATCAAATTCTCATAAGTTATCAGCATTCAGAAATGTTTGGAGATAAAAATATCTAAGACTTATGATAAATCTGAAAGATTGTTCAAAATAAAAATAAATAAGCATGTATCTCATGTATTTACATCACATTCAATATTTAAGATATTGAAAGCTGAAAATACATGCTATTATCTTATTTCTGTTGTAAAACATCATAGTATATTGATTAAAAAAAAAAAAACAAAAAAACAATTACAGGTATGCCTTAAACCTTCTCCTAATTCTGACAAATACTATGCTGAAAATCGCATCAAAATCCGTTCAGCCACACATGCAAGTCAAAATAAGAACCTCATTTTTTGAAATCAGTTACAAATACAGAATTAAAAAATCTCATCCATATAATTCTTACTTCATTAGTCGGACAAAACCATTGACATTTACCACTCAACAGTTTGAAATCGGAACGTCGTATCTACACAATTAATCAAAGGAAATACAACTATATTATTGAACATTAAGGCTTATATTCGTATGTCACTATTACTGTATCTTCGTGCATTTAAGACAGGTGTGAATCTTATGACATTTGAGTAGGCACGCACGGTGTTCGAAATTCGAATTCGGTCGGTGGCCGCTTCGAAATGTGTAAAGGTACGTTTTGAATGCTAGCTAATGACTGCAACTACCGACCGCACATACCGCGACTGCATGAACACTATCGATATCTGAGGGCTACTGCACGTGCTGCTGCCTCTTCGATTAAAAACGATTTCGTGTAAATATTGTAGATAAAATATATAGAAACAAATAGTGCAAGTGCGGCCGATTTCATGCAGTCTCGACATGTGCGGTCGGTAGTTGCGGGTCGCAGCTAGCATTCAAAACGTACCTTTAGCATTTGTAGTGAAAACTGCGCAGTAAATTCATTAATTTTATGATTATATTACAAATTTTGAATGAATATTTATAAGAAATAAGTAAAATACTGAATATTTTATGGAGAAATGTTCTCTAAGTAACTTTTGCTAATACAGTTGTTTTTTATTATTAATTTTATAGCTAAGACCTGTTGAACTTACAGTTATAAAATATTTTCTAATTTGAGAATACAAAAAAATATTATCTGCCCAGCCTTTTCCCATCTTTCCTTTCCCATCCAGTCTAAACGGATGCAGCTGTGTACCAGTGTTTTACAAGGAGCGCCTGTCTATCTGACCTCCTCAACCCAGTTACCCGGGCAACCCAATACCCCTAGGTAAGACTGGTTGTCAGACTTACTGGCTTCTGACTATCCGTAACGACTGCCAAGGATGTTCAAATGACAGCCGGGACCTACAGTTTAACGTGCCATCCAAAACACAGTCATTGGTGTCCAAGATATACTTAGAAAGTACATACAAACTTAGAAAAGTTGCATTGGTATTTACTTGACCTGGAATCGAACATACACTCATACTTGAGAGGTTGGTTCTTTACCCACTAGGCCACCACGACCATTTACCATCATCAAATACATGAAACTCTAAAAGTCCAAAGTTCGATTCCCGGTTCAAGCTAATAGCTACGAAGCCGCGTGTATCCTACTTATTTTTACAGCCTATTTTATATGTTCTAATCCTTTAACGATATAGTTACTGCCAGACGTACGGTAGCCATATTGAATTTATTTATGATAGCAATATCAATTAGATAAGCTAGCTGTGGGGCCGGATTTTAGAACCTTTTTTTTTTAGAAACAGACGTTTTTTAGTTTAGAAAGCACTCTTGCGAGCTACTTCTTAAAATGTTACTTTTATATACAAAATATCATCTTCCTTCTTATACCGCGGCCCTGGTACGCTACAGGAGAAACATGATGGGTTTTATTCAGTAAGAGTCTGACACTCCCTCACGCTGCACCCACAGCGGGAGGAGTCATTTGACAGCTTGTCTAAATAAAATCTATATTTTAAAGTGAACTGCTGAACCGATTTATATCGGGTGTGTCGTTCACAATCACATTAAATCATATCGCATATACTTTATGATATTCTATGGCGATTTGTAAAAAAAATAACCTAATCCATTCAGTGGTTTAACCACAGGAGTCATTTTTCGTTTTTATAATTTACAACATCATGTGTAAAGCAGAGATAAAGTTAGGAGTATCGTATGTTTTGATCAGTTGACAGCTGTCAGTTTTCAAGGGAGAATTTCAGTTGTTTGTAATGACTGACTTTTATATGGTGTTCTAATTTTTGCACATTTTTATTTCATTTACTTTGTTTGAAAAAAACATTTTTTTATTTTTACGTATTTTTCCTTTTATCTTTGTGTTAATCGACATATATTAACCAGTATATTAACGCATTTAATTTAATGTGATTATGAACGACACACCCGATATATTTAGACCACTGTTAGATGCAGTACCCTAAAACGGTCATAGGTCACTTTTTACCCGGGTGATGAGAGAAGTTTCTAAGCTGCAGATGAAATACAATAATAATATATTTCGTAGGAGTTCGTAGCCCGTAGCCGTAGTAGGTTTAGAAGATTTCAACGCATGCAATGTTTATTCGAAGACAAAAAATTCATTTTTCAGAACATGTTTTTTCCACTTGTAACCAATATTTAATCCTTATTCTGTTATTATAAACACACAATTACAAAATTCTTCTCGAATCATGAACTAACTTTGTTCATTAATGTTTTTTGAGGGAGTAATCTATATTACTTATAGGTACTTAAAAAATCTATATCTATCAAATAATATAATTTATAAAAATCACCCCCTATATCTTATAGTCATCACATCATGCGTAAACGGCTGGACCAATTCCGGTTATAAGTTAGAAGAAGTATTCTCTGTAAAATAAAATTAAAAATCTACTAAGAATATTAATCTAAAAGCAGTAGTAGTCTAGGGACGCGGGTGAAACCGCGAGAAACACCTAGTAATAACTAATAACAATTATATCCAAAACACCATCTTAACCAAGGAACAAATCAATTTCTCAAAAACGCAAAAGATAACATTAATCTTTTTAAACTTACACTTAGTCCATAGACAATTTCAACTAAGTATTTCATAATCCAACCTTTTTAGAAGAAATAAAAAAAAAGTTGCTATTTGCGCGCCATTTTTATGTTTTTAACCTGTTAATAAAAGGAGGGATTATATTAAGCTGGATTTAAGAAGCTACTATTTTTGACAATAATGACACTTTTATGGAAAATAATGGAAAACAATAGATTTTGGGTGTCATGGTATTATTCATAGTAATGATATTGTCAATGATTATCCCGTTGACCAAGAAATTACTGTGACTAACTTTTTTTTTTTTACAGTGCTGTCTTGCACTCCGAATGTACGTTTAACTTTCAGACAACTAAGTTGGTTGGTAATTACTAAATTATATTTATTTTGATTTTTAATAGTCAATCTATTTCATGGTTTTTGTTAAAAAAAAAAAAACATAAAAATATTTCAGTACTTGCTTAATATTCTTTTATACATTTTTTTTCTATGTTAAAATTCACTGTTTACGTAAATATGCAAATTCCCACGCACGCAAACACCATAGTTAACATTAACATGTAATTATTCAAGTTTTTCTATGACAGTACCGAATATAAAATTACTCAATTACAAAACATTATTGATGATATAAATTATTATCAACACATACCTATCGGTTATCGAAAGGTATGTCTGACAATTATTATCCATGTCTCAATTATTTTTACATAAATTATCTACTAGAAGACAAATTGGTCATGTATAAATTTAATAAAAGTAGTTACAAAAATTATCATGTCATCATCTGGCTAGCCTTTTCCCAACTATGTCGGGGTCGGCTTCCAGCCTCAACGGATGCAGTGGAGTACCAGAGCGCCTGCCTATCTGACCTCCACAACCCAGTTACCCGGGCAACCCAACACTCCTAAGTATGACTGGATGTCAGACTTACTGAGGACTGACTACCCGTTGCGACTGCCTAAGATGTTCAGTTACAAAAAACCATTTAAAAAAAATGATAAAATGAGACAATCATTAATTACTGAATTATTATTAAATAAAACTACTTAAAACACAGATATATATAGGTAGCTAATTAACCTAACTCAATAACCAACCCCTAAATAATAAAAAAAAAACAATAACAGCACGTGCCTGGCGCCAAAAAACTAAGAAACGCCCACAAAACAAAAGAACCATAAAATTTCGAAACAATACCACCATAGACCACCAGCGTGCCTACACAACCTTCACGCAGGTAAAAACTGTCACCAAATAGGTTACAAACAGAATTTTTATCTGTTTTTCCCGTTTTTTTTTACCTGAAAATTTCGAAGGGGTGGGGCGTGGGACGCGAGGGGCGACGGTTTGCGGCAGTCTCGGATCGACCACGCCAGCGCGCGCGTCGACATTACCACGAGACGTGTAGTGATATCGGAAGGCCTAAGTCAACAACGAAATACGGACTTACAATCGTAATTAACGTGTTTTTTTGATAAGATAGTTGTTCTAACTCCCAGTCGTGTTCTGTTCGTGTTGTGAGACGGATTTTTTTAGATTTTTTTTTGTATTATATTTGTCTTTTGTCGAGTGCATTATCAAGTTTCTGAGTCTGTGCGTTTAACAGTTGAAAGTTTGGATTTTGACGTTAATAGGTAAGTTTTTAATTAATTTTTATTACTTTTTACTTCGATATTAATGATTTTTGCCTAAAAAACAATGCAGAGGGGTTTTTAGACAGATAATTGTGGGTTTTTTTCTGCCGTGTCAGTAACCTCCTACAATTGTAGGTAACACCCTCATTAATAATTGAGATAAGATTTTATTTTAAAATACCCTCTTATGAAATATAGACATAGCGTAAAACTTAGAAAATAATCGCGACAAACAGCAAAAAATACCAACACGCCCCAATTAGTTATTTTTTATAATTTTTTTCTTATTTACGCAAACAATAGAAAGTTGTTAGTGAGTGAAAATGAATGAATATTTATAAAAAAGTGGTAAAAAGTAGCAAAAAGTGTGAAACGTCGCGTGCTAGTTTAGGCCTATCTACAATGTCAGTTGCATGATAACATGTTGATATCGAAGCGTATCAAACGATTAATATTTGTAGAATTAGGAATTACGAAAGTTATTTAATTGCATAATCTGTGTACTTAGTAAAAAAAGTTGTATAGTGCAATAAATTAATCTTTTTAGGCGATAGTGTTTAGATATCTTTTTGTTATTCGTTTAATTGTTAAACAATGCATTATTGTAAAACTTAGTTAAAAAATAAATATATATTTTTGTATTTTTCTTATTCATTTTCAATTTTTTTTATTATATAAATATACAATAATTTCACAAACTTCTTGTTAACCTTTAATTATAGGTATTAAAATCTTAAAATAACTACATATTTCTACCCAAAATTCTCGCCTTCAATTAATAACCAAACTCTTTGATACTTTAATAAAAATAAGAAAAAAAACTCAAGGAAACTGTCAATGCTACCTCGATATTATTAATGTGTATGATCGCGTGACCACTTACGATAGAAATAAACGAAAAAAAACAACAAAAGCGATCTAGCGGTGAATCAAATGGTTTTTTTTATTATTATTATTTAACATGAAAAATGTACGCGTTTAATTTAAGTCTACATGTACTAAATAATGTTATTTTTTACTGTTAATTCTCAAAAAAAAAAAATCTTCCGCCGCGTTTGTCAATTTGCGAAAATCTTTAAAACTACAGCAGGGATTTTCTTGTGGTTTTCATTTATAAATAGAGCTATTTTTAATAGATATTTATAGGTATATACAGTTTTTGTGTGAAAAACCCTATCGAGTCTGTAGTTAAAGATAAAATAAATGATAAATCAGGTCAAGTGATGACACAAAAGGTTTTCTTTATTTGTATTTTGACAAAAAAATACTTTATAGTCCAAATCGATACGATAATAGATACTAATGTTGATATAGGCATATTTTTATTAATACATTTATTTTGACTCCCGGTTTTATCCGTGGCCGTCGATAAAGTATCCCGACTGTATTTCTGCCTAGCTCCTTTATATCATAGGATGATACTTAGTACCTATATTCTATTTGAGGAACACATTTAACTTAGGATAAACAATTTTTATATGACCTTTCATTGAAAAACTCAGTTTAAAATTAAAATGCGGATAAAATTAATGTTGGTAAATTCAATAACAACAATTACCTTTAGCAGTAGGTAGTTTATTTGTTTAATAGGTACCTATGTATTTGTATAAAAAGTTCTATCAAGATTATTTACCTTTAGTTAAGTGCCTACTTCAAATAAAGTATGTAGGTATGTAGCTCAATTTTCTATGTACCTAGTACAAAGACGGCTTTTTGAAATCCGCCTAGTAGTTCCATAGGCTATCAATTGATCATCTTTGGCAGTCGTTACGGGTAGTCAGAAGCCAGCAAGTCTGACAACCAATCTTACTAGGAGTACTGGGTTGCCTGGTTAACTGGGTTGAGGAGGTCAGATAGGGCAGTCGCTCCTTGTAAAACACTGTTACTCAGCTGCATCTGGTTAGACTGGAAGCCGACCCCAACATAGTTGGGAAAAGGCTAGGCAGATGAGATGATGCTTAGTAGTTTTGTAGGCAAGCGTGTGACAGACAAATTCTTGCATTTAATATTTAGATTGGTTATGGTTATAAATAAAAATATAATTTATTTGAATTTTAAGCGCGAGGCCGCGGTTCGAATTATTTATAATGATGAACTGTAATTTCCTTAATTATACAGTGATATTGCTTATTAGTGAATATTTAAATTCAATTAATTTTAATTTTTGAAGGATTTGATGTGAATAGGTAAATAAGATTTGATTTAATAATTTAGTTTAAATGTTTATAATTTTTGATTTGATTTACTTTTGCCAAAAAATCATGATTTAGGTATTTTTACAAACTTTATTTTTTATTTATAGGTAATATACCTAGTGTGTTCTAATTATTTAGGAACTAATAGACATAATTTTAGACAAAAGGCTTTGTTCTTATTTTAGCTCACAATTCTTTAGTTCTTTAAATTGCCGTCGTTTACCTTAGGTAACATTCCTGTGTCTCACATTAAAACAGCATTTTTGAAATCAGATTTTTCTGTCGCAATGGTTTCCAAAACATTGTGAATTAATTACCTACAAATAAACCTTAGAAAACTTTATTTAATCTTACAAATACAATTTCATCTCTCATACAGTTAAACGGTATCTCACCACCAGTCATACAGACACCCACATTAAACTTAAATTAATTATTACCAACCTTCTTCCTTAATATATTTATATGAGCAATATCCGGTACGCCTCCCGCCCTCTATGGTATATTAAATCATTTTCGCGTGTGGCAACTATAGGGGTGTAACAACTGGGTAGACGCGTTAGGGTGCACCTCTATTGTTGAAAACGAATTTAATCTGTTCTTGCGTTGTAAAGAATACTGGGTAATAATAGTAGGTTTGCTGAATATTTTTTGGGTGTAGTTTCTATTTTGTGAACTTAAAAACACCATCGATTTTATTATAAGTAAGACACTTTAAAAGTAGTACGGATAGCAACAGTTTTCTAAATGGTCTGTTTTTAGACAAAAAAACATTATTTTACTGAAATGAAATCGTTTATTTTGCAAGTTGGACATTGCATCACTTTTACACGTCATTTTAAGAACGCTGAGGTCGGCATTTCCTAACTGACTGATCCCTGAGAAGAAACGCCGAAACAAACTCAAGGGTCATAGTCTCTTTTAATGTCCAAACATGTTACAAATCAAATACTATTATGCACTCAGTACCTAGATATATATTTATAATTATAAAAAACCATGAGTGCCTACCAGTGTTAAAAAAAAAATCGTCTACACGTAGCCACAAGTTTTTCTTTTAAATATGCGAGTAACAGTATTTTTTAAAGTCTAGACATTGAGGTTCAATTACCTAGCACTTAAAAACTGTTCTTAATAAAAACAAAAGAAAACTTCTTAATACTTTGTACCTAATTGTGGTCCGTGAGATGATGAAAAACTATAGGTAGGCTAAACTATAGGTATGTACCTATTTACATGGTATGAAAAACCATCCTGAATACATTGTTAAAAGAAATACAGTGGAAAACATTATTCAGTTTTGTAGGTAATTACATGAAATACGTCTTAATTATACTTAGATAAATTTCCAGTGTAATAAACGTCTTAATAAATATTTATTTCAACTCGGTAATTACTGACTACCTAATAATTTATGTCTGGAACAAAAAATGCTTAACTATACAATTATTAATCATTTTACTTTATAACAGCAACTATATACAAAAATAATATTACCAGTACCATTTTATAACGACACAGTACCATCCCCAAAAAACACCCTTACCAATTTTTTTCTTCCTAAAAATGGCAATAAAAAATATCTCAACTACCATACCATTCTACCACTTACCACTAAGTGCGTATATTATGGCAACACAGGGCTGGCACCCCTGTGGGCGTGGCTTGAGACCACGCCCCCTCGATTTATTAACATTTCGAGCAACCCCAAGTTAGTAGGGTGAAGTTCAAATATTTTTTATGAGTTTTTAGGTACAGACTGTCTTTATATTTTAGGTTATTTTACTTTAGTTTTTGAAAGAATAATGTACACTTAAGATTGTGTGTAAAAATGTACCTATCTAACTTACATTATTTTTTCGTTAGTATGAAAAAGGGTTCTTATGACCAAGGGACCCTTATGTTCTTTTTATATAGCTATAGGTATGTCACTTGCGCATACCTTCTTGCATTATAATTTGTCTATCGTATTTATAGGTACCTATCTATTCAATAGATTTTTCTGAAGGTGTCTTAGAATTTATCCCGACTTTGTAAGAAGAGTATGTAGTCCTGAAAACTATTGAGGTGTTACACGCTTATAAAACTTTAGCTTTGAGCCTTTCAGTAAACAGTAATTTACACTTACTTACCTACCTAACGGCAAAAATAATGAATATTATGTACCTAATGGGTAAAATAATGAATATGAAATGTATTGAATAAATTGATTAAACATGATATTTGAATAGAATTTCCAGCTTTCTTTTCAAGCTTTCCAAAATTTTACGACTAGAACAAGCGCTTAAAAGCCTATAAAATTAAAACTTAACGCCTTTACCAATGAAATCGGTTTCTGAGAAACTTATTTATAAATATTAATTTAACTACTTACTACTAAATAAAGTAACGGTAAATAACTGTATTTATGCTTTCAGCAATGATCAGGTTGTTCCATAGAAAATATTTTTATTTATTAACTAGCTTCTGCCAGCGGTTTCACCCGCATCCCGTGGGAACCTCTGCACGAACCCGGATAAAAAGTAGTTATAGCCTTCCTCGATAAATGGGCTATCTTACACCGAAAGAATTGTTCAAATCGGACCAGTAGTTCCTGAGATTAGCGCGTTCAAACATACGAACAAACTCTTCAGCTTTATAATATTAGTACCTTTAGATTAAATAACAAAGAGTAGTGACCAAACTAAAATATTATAAAATCTAGAAATATTTATTTGCTGGTTATGGTAGGTATACATAGTTCGAATTACCATTTTTTTATTAGAAATTTGGTGAAATAAAAAATATGGTTTGTTTTAAGTACAGTTTTGAAATTAATAACTTACCTATTTCGCAAAACATTTCAATGCAGAATACACAACACAAAACATTCTAAATTCAAAAAATCTTATAGGTAATCAATAGAGGTAAATGTTCTACTAACCTTTTTTTACAACAAATCATTCTAAATTCAAATCACTCAAACCCAGCCAGCACTTATTATTAGACAAAAAAGGTTCTAACTCATTGGCTCAACAAACCTTTTTAGTAAAACGCCTCATTATTTCTCCTTTCACTATCTGACATCGATATGCAGTTAATTAGGCAGCTCGTTAGCAAGGGTTGCATCCCCGTTTGTTAACAAACAAACAAATCATCGGCTAATTGGCTGTTTACTGCACTTTGCATCTAATCGCAGATTACCTAAACGAAGGGTTGATTTACCGTGAATTATTTTAAAGGGTGTATTTTGGATTATCTGTGGACAATAAAAGACTAAGTGCTTAGTGATAATAGGAAAGAATATCTTTGATTGTCTTTGAAGTTTCACGGAAATGGAGATTAAAACTAGCCTATGGCTTAAAACCCAAATTATAACGATTCTATGAATTGTAATAATACAAACTAAAAATATCTTATAGAATTTTATAGTAAGCAAGCCGTTTTCTCGCGTTTTATTCGTATCCCGCAGCAACTACCTACTGCCCGTACCGAGATAAAATATAGCCTATGGAAGAGCCTTCAAATAGAAACAAAAATAATTTTCCCTCTTTATTATATTAGAATAGAAAATCAATATAACATTAATGATAAAACTGCAATGTATCTAATGTCACGGTAGCCCTACACAACCTCTTCAATAAACCACAGACAAACAAAATTGAAACGTCAATTTTCCCGCGCACAAAATGGCTGACGGCTCGTTTACCGCCAATTAGCAAGCAGCTTACAAAACTAATGATAGTTACGTTATATTACAATTTAGAGGCACACGTTAATTAATATTGAATATTTGTGTAATTAAACAAACAATTTCAATGGTAATAACGTTCGTAATTTACCTAAGTACGTGAAATAATTTCGTTTTGGTAAATGTTGCCAATTATTCGGTTGAAAGGTGAAACGTTTTCGAATTATTATTTGGTGTAACGTTTTGCGTTTCCACACATTTTCAGTATATAATGATCAAGTAGGAATTTAAAATTAAATACATAGGTATCATAATAGGTAAGTAATAAGTACCTATTCAATAAAACCCTGCTTGTCTAGATTGATTAATGTTATACCTAGGTATTTATTTACTAATTTAATTAAATCCTATCTATGCTAATATCAAGCACAAAACAAAGAACTTTAATTAATTACCTACTGAGATACAAAACCATGTGGTCCCGTCGGAACTTCTTCATGAACCCGGATAAAAAGCCCATAGCCTTCTTCGATAAATGGCCTATCTAACACTGAAATATTTTTTTTAATCCGGATCCGTAGCTCCTGACATAAGTGCGTTGAAAGCAAACAAACAAACTCTTCAGCTTTATAATATTACCTTACACTTACAAAACAGTGAACCAGCTAAATAGATTTTTCAATTATTTCACTTTACTCAATGAAACTCACGTGACTCAACCCCATAAAGTAAATACCTAAACCTAATCAAAATTAACATTGGATTTTCATTTCGTAATTAGATTAGCGAAAATAAATCATCAATTCAAGTTATAATCTATATCCTGACACTTGTGATATTATCTGTACGCATTACATACCCTATCAGTAGTCTTATCGAGAATTTTCAGTAATTACAGATAAAAAAATATATACCTGTTTCAGTGATACGATTTATTTTTATTATTTGAACAAATAACACGCGTAATTCTGTAATATTGTCAGATTAAAACCTATTTTGTGGTATTTAGATTAAGAAAGTTTGTTAATTGTCTATGGTGGGATTTTTGGTGATTTCGTTTCAGTATTGCATAAGCTATGTACTTACTTTTTGGTTTTTTAAAATAGTCCTTATCTCAATATCTTAATTTATTAATTACCTACTTATTATTAACGATATATAACATGTAATACATACAATGAAATCAGCCACATACATACATAATCTATGATAAATATTTTTGTACTATCTAGGCAGATGATGGAAAAATTGAGATTTTTTTTAATAAAAATTAGGTAAAGAAAACTTTCAATACCCCACCTGTCTCTTGCTTCTTAAAGAAACATAGCAGTTTGACATATAAGACCAACACAAGTAATATCAAATCCCAATAGATCGGTAATTGAAATAGCCACAATCAAAAGGAAAAACGAACCAAATAAAAAACCAGTTGAATGGAGTAATTCAGTTAGAGATAAACTCAAGATACAATTTACTGATAGCAATCTAATCTACAGTTAAAGCTGATAAATATTTACGATATTATATAATAGTTTATTGGGTCCTATAATTATTGCGGATACCGACAAAAATGTACTTACATTCCTGGTCATAGTTTTTCCTACGGCGTGTCTTTTCATAATGCGTATTTCCACATAATAAGTACACTAGAACCCATTAAATGTAACTTTTATAACTTCAATGTATTTTCTAAGTGTATCTTAGACACCAATGACTTAGAAAAAGTGAAGGTATACATCTTGAAACTTGTACTTAGACTGAAATCGCCAATCCGCCTTTAGCAAGCATGGTGATTAATGCTCATTCCTTCTCTGTATGAGAAGAGGCCTGTGCCCTGCAGTGGGAAAATAAAAAGTCTGACGATGATGGAGAGTATAAAACTATTGAATACAATTCTCTGTAACTACAAAGTCAGAAATCATACCCATTTTTGAAAACTTCAACTTAGAAAATTGTCTACGACTGGCTAGATTTGAATTTGACAGCTGCACTGACAAGCAAGAATTTAAGCCAATCAGAAGCTTCGTAGATACGTCTTCAAACGTCGGATTGGTTGTTCAAGATAGACCGTTAGTCCTGAAATGTAAAACCCACTAGAATATCACCTGAATTGTGAAATTCTGAAAAAGATTCAATGGCAATGAAAACTAATCCGATCGGTCGTCAGTTAGGATGAAAACGGTGTCGATATAAACATAGTTTTTATCTCAGTATGTGTGATATCTGCCTTTTACCATCTAACTGCAGCTGAGTTAGTGCAGTGTTTTACATGGAGCGACTGCCATCTGACCTCTACAACCCAGTTATACGGACAACGGGGCAACTCGATGCACTTAGGTAAGACTGGTTGTCAGACTTACCGGCTTCTGACTACCCGTAATGACTTCCGAAGATGTTCAATTGACAGCCGGAATCCACTATTTTAACGTGCCTTCCGTAACGTTGCAACTTCTGATTGATCGAACCATGCAACTGTAACTAAACCACTCAAATATTGAAGTAGGTATTATAAATAGCTGTACTTAAAGAAAAAGTATGACTTTAAATGCGATAAGAACCACCAATTTATTTCAATACGATAAGACAGTCATAAAATGGCTTACGTATCTAAAATTATTGCATGCTAATAAAGTGTAATAAATATGAATAATTGTTGAGTTACTCTCTACAATTTCCGCATGATAATTTAGATTTCTTTGAATTACGATAAATTTAATGTATTTAATCTTGATATTTGTTGATATAGAGGTTATTTACACGATTAGATCTGATATGGCCTTTAAATAAAAGAGGATGGACAGAAATCTTGCAATAGAACGTGAAATGCAGTAAGTTAGGTTATACCATTTACGATAAACTTACAATATACATATTTGTTAAGTTATATTATATCAGAAAAGAATGATGCATTTTTAACTTTTAGTAATAAAATGATGCATTGATTGACGAATAGGTGCTGAAAATATATAGTTAGTAATCAAAATATAAATATGTATTATACTTATATACCAATCAGTTTTTCTCAATGAAGTTTTGTAAGAAAGAATAAAAAGATTTAGACGAATTAAAAATCTCCTCCTTTTTGAGAATTCGATTAATTAATATGTATAAATAGTAGTACAATCAGTCACGTTTATCAACAATTTTGACGTAATCGATTTTTAAACGATTGCTTCAATACTAGCAGCTGATACATTTGCTAATCTTTAATTTAAATCAATTAAAATTGTAGCAATCACCATATTGACTTGTAAGCTCAGTGAGACTATCGGCCGACTACAAGTTTGCAATATGTGAGCGGTCTTAGGGATCGTCAAGACTATCAATCAATTATAAAAAAAATATTAATAGAGTGAAGAATTAAATATGAACTCTATACATATGGTTAATTTTGATAACCAGTCTGATCTACGGATACGGTTTCCCGGATAACTGGGTCGAATAGGCAGTCGCTCCTTGTAAAACATTGGTGTAGGTACTCAGCTGCATCCGGTTATACTGGAAGCCGACCCCAACAAGGCCGAAAAGGCTGGGCAGCTACTGAGACTTGCACCTATAATTTTTGCTTCCAAAAAAGAAAACATTTTTTTTCTATCCTGTTTCGTTCTGAAACTAATCAACAAAATAACAAGGAGGTCACGTTCAGGCTGAAATCGTTTAAAAAACATGATAATTTGGACAGTATCGCGCAGATAAGCTATCATGATTGAACACCCGAGTCAAGTATTAAATTGTATTCCAATGCTTGTATGTTTCCTAAAGATAATTTTTGGAACTAGTTTTGGTATGTGACATTGCTTGAAACTATTAAAAATATATATTTTTGTACCTTTGTCTATTTTTATCAGAAATAATTCCTTAATATGTCCTTTGTATTTAATAAATATAGTCTTAACTAGCTGGTGCCCGCGACTTCGTCTGCGCAGGTTTAGTATTTCGAACAATATGTTTACAAATTGTAGCCTATGTGTTATTCTGATGTATAAGCTATATTATTGTAAAGTTTCATTAAAATCCATTCAGTAGTTTTTGCGTGAAAGAGTAACAAACATCCATACATCCATACATACAAACTTTCGCGTTTATAATATTAGTAGGATCTATGCTAAAGAATGAAAATAAAATAAAAATAATGAAGAGGAAACATTTTTTCTGTGTTCGTTTGTAACCTAAAGGGCTCCGAAACTATTGAAACGATTTGAAAAATTCTTCCACATTTGGAAAGCTACACTGTTTCCGAGAAACATAGGCATATTTTATCCCGAAATAGGTGTGTGAAGCAATTGTGAGCGAGTGAAACCGTGGAAAAACGCCTGGTATAATACCTATACCTAAGTTCTTTTAGTCATATTCGATTCAATAGATTAATATGCCTATCGTAACATATTGTATGCAATCGCATTTTCTCCTTATGCATAACAAAATACATGTATAGTACCTATGACTTTCAGTAGTTTATTTAAAATTGGAACATAATTTATATGTATAAGTAGGTATGACTTTCAGTCTTCTATTTAACAATTGGCACATAATTTTCATAAACAAATGCCATATCATTCATGAGTTTATTTCACAGATAAAATTGCTATCTTATTGTAATGGCCTCTATGACAATTCAGTTTTACAACTGTTAGGCATACAGTCCTCTTTACTTGAGAATTACTTAAAGGTATGTAGGCTCAAGGAAATTAGTACATATAAACTTAAAACGTTGGTTATCTATATTACCTATATCTACCCGTAGGTATATTCAAAGGTTGTAAATATAAGTATACCTACCTACAATTTGATATAAAAGCGGTTTCATTACGTTGGTGTTAATAATTTACTTCTTCATTTTAAACTATTTTGAATATCAGTTCAGTAGATTTAGTTAGAAGTAACTCCTTATAACCAAACAATAAAAAAACTCTATGCATACGATAGAGTAGTTTTGTAATTTTGTTTATATAGATATCAAGTATAGGTACACAATACATACAGGTTATTGTGTATTATGTATATCTTTAGGTTTTATCTCTTCTATGTACCTATTTCGGTCCGGTTCGTCACATTAACGATCGCTATGATTTACCTTATACATTTTCTAATAAGACAACAAACTTACCATTTTCCCAAACTTTTAGCAAAATAGTAATGCAATTCCAATGATAATTAACTCTCAATTACAAAAACCCACAGACGCTATCATCATCATCTCCCAAGCCTTTTCTATAGACGCCATATTGGATTCAAAACTCAAATGTACTACCATACTTATCTTAATTCAAATTCAATCACATTATGTAATCCACTAAAAGAAAAGCGATAAACAAAACAATATTTATAGCTTTTATTTACAGCACGGATATACGAACAATTTGATTTTAATTGGGTATTTTGTATCTAAATTCCGATGTTTAAATCCGGTTCGTTTTGTGATAATTTTTAGTAATTTAATGTGGATTTACGTCAATATTGGTGTCGTTGATAAGACAAAGATTAGCCAATTTGTTATCTTGGAACATTTATAGCGAGTTTTTTTGGGAATCCCATGGTTGCTCGTAGAATCGCATTGAAAATAATACTACTGGTACAAACCCTACAAATGAAACACGCCAAATGATAACTTCGATAAGGACGTAGAAATTCAGTTTGATTTCAATATTTATTCTATCAAAAAGTTATTGTCGATAGGTATTTTTTTTCCCTTAGGTAAACTGTGTGAACATTTTTGGCAGTCGTTACGGGTAATCAGAAGCTAGAAAGACTGACAGCCAGTCTTACCTAGGCGTATTGGGTTGCCCGGGTAACTGGGTTGAGGAGGTCAGATAAGCAGTCGCTCCTTGTAAAGCACTGGTACTCAGCTGCATTCATTTAGACTGGAAGCCGACTCCAACATAGCTGGGAAAAGGCAGTAGATTTTAGATACGTTTTTATTGGGTGGAATCAATCTCTAGAGACAAAAGATATTTGCCTACGTCTTTTGCTACGAATCGTAGCCCGTAGCTCGTAGCGCGTAGCTTTTAGTGTAGCAAAGCATAACTCCTAATGATAATAAAATTGTCTAGCATTAAGCAACCAATGCTATAACTATGACTAGATATAAAATACAGATTATGTGAAGTTTAATTACTGTTTATCTGTTTGTAAACTCTGCGGTGTAAACTTTGTTCTTAAAGAATTGTTTGTGGGATATTCATAGAAAGTCATCTTAAAGTAAATTTATATTTTCTGCAAAAGATAGTGAAAATAAGGAATAGTTCGAAAATTGATTTATTACAAAAACAAAATTACAATAACAAAAGTTTTTGAACCATTCGCTGAAACCCACATAGAAGATATTCGTAAAATTTTTCACATAAATGATACAGAGTATTATTTTTACTTTAAACAACCATTAATATCAAACAAAGTCACGGAACAACAGCTAGTTCAAACAGAACTGTCGATTCACCAAATAGGTTCCAACCATAGAGAACAAAACGACTAGCAGAGATGTCATAACGCAAAATCTCCTAAGAAAGTAGCGCGACAACATGCGGGTGTTCGGGGGACGAGGAACGTTACTAGCTCCGCCCTTACACGCCTTCTATGAAACCCGCTCATTATTTTCAAAATAAAATCACTAATCTTTAACAGATTGGTTTTGATTTGACAAGGAACCTAAAGTTAGTTCTAAAGACCATTTCACGAAAGAAGTCCCGGGGAAAATTGTGGAACTATATATTTTTGTGTGTATTTACTGAGCTATCGCATAGACACTAGCGCTGCGTCGGCGGGACTTCTTTTGTGAAATGGATTTTAAAAACTGATATCGCCTGTACGTTGCTTGACCTACAAGAAGGTGCCTGACCTACCTTACGTCATCTCCGCTACCTTTCCTTCCTCCGTGTCCAAACTAACACAAAAAAAAAACTTTGAAAAACATATCGTTAACAAGTTTGTACGTAACACGGTAGCTAACAATGGTTTCTGCTGAATCACTACCGACTACCAATTAGAGAAACGTGTATGTTGGCTTAGAGATACACAATAGAATGTATAATGTATGTATGTGTATGTGTATTTTTGTTTGTGCTTTGGGCTTCGTCATTCATGTTTTGGTTTGAAGGAAGTTTGTAATAACATGGCGCCAGACAAATGATTTTGCCTTCAATATTGTTTAACCGGTCTTAGTGTGGACACTAACATTGGGAAAACAGTATCACGCAGGAACTAATTACCACATATTAATAAAAAAAAGTTGCCTTTACGTTATGTACCTATGTTATGTAAGGTAAACGCGGGTGAAGTCGTCATGCCCCAATAGTCGTCAATTAATCTTAAAACTTTTATTATTATTTTCTACTGAACTTAAAATGGGCCGGTTTATATATCAACATATTCTTGATAATATATTGCACAATTGAAATAACAATACGGGGTTTTAACAGTCACGGCTTCTAAGATATGTTATTTCAAACGTGTGTGCCCTAACAAAATCGTTTTTTCGTGAAGTTCAGCTGTCAAAAGTGAAACTCAGCACGTGGTTTTGTGTTTTGATTTACATAACTCCAGTGGGGTCTGTGGTATGTTTCTTTGTTCAATTAGATAGTTAAGTTTATTTGCTAGCGATGTAATATGCAATTTGGAATACTTTTAACATAGAAGATATATTTTTTTAATGTGACATCTATTGGTACTTCAAAACTCCCATTTGACCCAAAACCCGTCAATTTTACAATTATTATGACGACTACTGACATGCTCAAAAGTTGCACCTAAACTCGTCATAATGAGGATATTTTGTGTTTTACAGTACAAAATGCGAATAAATAGCTAATATCGGGACTTTTACAAAATTGATAACTGTCTAGAACAAACATATTTAAGATTAAGATTACATTTGTTCATAAAACTGCGTTTCTTTTAAGCTTTTTCTTAGGGGTAAATTTTACTCTGCTGGTTCTAGATGCACGTACACATTCATGTTATTCGGTTCAATTAATATGTTTCTTAATGGTTAAATCCCCTGTTTTCTATAAGTATGCACTTTCTACAAATCTAAAATCAGTTTTAAAACTAAGATGACATAGCTTCCATCGCTGTCACTTCTTTGCTTGTCGTATTCGATATTGATGGGTAAAGAGACAATTTTAAATAAAAAATCTTACTTGAGCAATCTTAAGTAAGATTTTTTATTTAAAATTGTCTGTATTTAGTGATTGCATGATCGTAATTTTAATAGCAGATCATGACTGAAAGAAACTACAAGCAAGAGGGCCTTTTAAAAGTCATAAAAGCTGTAAATCAAGGGCCCACACACAACATCAGATGCAGCAAAAAAATTTAAAACGCCCTTGTAAGACAACTTTAATGAAATGGTGACACGAAACCGACGATTATCCCTGTATATACTATAGAAATGAACCCAAGGACAATCTCCGGTTCTGTGCTAAAGTATTGCTAACTATGGAGGAAAACTACTTGGGCTATTGCGTTGCGAGGGATGTTGATTGGATATAGGAAACTATAGGAACTATGGCACCTGGAAAAAAGTCGTGGTGGCCTGATGGGCCAAGATTCAACCTCTCAAGTATGAGGGCGCGGGTTCGATTCCAGGTCAGGCAAGTACCAACGCAACTTTTCTAAGTTTGTATGTACTTTCCAAGTATATCCTGCAATGACACCAATGACTGTGTTTCGGATGGCACGTTAAACTGTAGGTCCCGGCTATCCTTGAACATCCTTGGCAGTCGTTACGGGTAGTCAAAAGTCAGTAAGTCTCACACCAGTCTAACCAAGGGGTATTGGGTTGCCTGGGTAACTGGGTTGAGGAGGTCAGATAGGCAGTCGCTTCTTGTAAAGTACTGGTACTCGGCTGAATCCGGTTAGACTGGAAGCCGACCCCAACATAGTTGGGAAAAAAGGCTCGGAGGATGATGATGATGAAGAACTATGGCACCTGCCGATGACAATGTATAAAATACATGTTAAAATGGCAGGTGGAGATTCGCCACCTCACTTACGGGTCCCCCGGGAATCAGTTGCTAAATCGTAACAAGAGGGCAACAGGTACATGAGCGACTGAAGGGTGAGGATACCTCAGCGGACTTTAAACGCAGATCACGCGCTCCCTGTGGGTCCAGCATCACCGGCCAACTCGCCACTTACCACGAGGCACTTACCCTCCGAGCAGGGCTGCTAACCCTGCTCTAGCGACTCCACTCTGGTCGGCCAATGAAGGCAAGCCAATGGCCGGGAGACCTTCACTCAAGCAGGCCGGAGATGGGGGACAGTATACTCTCCCCGGAGCACTCGGATATATAGCCCCGCGGGGTCGCTACTCCCCGTCATCCACCTCAGATGCCCTGTGGGGCTTATTAGATATTATTATTATTGAGTTTGAACGGTTATATAAATGAATGTGGCTTTTATTTTTTGTGAATACTATTTATTTTATTTTACAATTTAAATATTTTAAAAGTAATTATTTTACTCGTGCTACATATGCACATGACTGCATCGTTATTATGATTAAAAATATAACATACTAGCTTCTGCCAGTGGTTTCATCGCTCCCGTGGGAACTACTTCCCGTACCGGGATAAAAAGTAGCCTATAGCCTTCCTCGATACATGGGCTATCAAACACTGAAATAAATATTCAAATCGGACCAGTAGTTCCTGAGATTAGCGCGTTCAAACAAACAATCTCTTCAGCTTTATAATATTAGTATAGTTATCGGCACGAATCTTGAGCTCTGACCTACTCCTGCGCAGAAGTATTTATTGGGTCCCTTTTGTGGTATGAAGTGAGGCGCGGGGACGGGCTAAAGCGGTGATTGGCCCTCGGGATTGGTTCTTTGCTAATAATCACTTCTGCGCAGATGTAGGTCAGAGCTCAAAATTCGTGCCGATAACTATATAGATATTTTATACATAGACTGGTTTTGTGATTCCAAGCGTTTGATAGATAGGAATATAAATTAAAATGCAACCATGTATCTGTTTTATTGAATACCTGCTCTTCTAACAGATTATGACCTGCTATTCTAAATAGGAATTTGGTTTTTTATCTATCTACCTACCTGATGTTTCAAAAGCACAAGTACGCTTAACAAATTCAAGCACAAAAAAAATGTACATAACTTGAACCTTATATTCAAGAGCAGAGAGTTTACATTAGCATTAAAAGTTGACGAGTACTGGGATAATTTGACGAGTATCCGTACAAATCAGACGACTATTGGTACAAATCGCCCTTTTTTTACTTTTGCCTTAATAAGTATATAAACCCATCAAAATGATTAAAAAAACATTAGTTAATTAGAATAATGAATAAATACTCTATCACGTCATGCAAAAATTTTCATTTTTCTATTAAATATTTAACACACAGTAGCGCTTCAAATTCAGTGATTTCCGAAATCCGACGACTATTGGCACGTTTACCTTACACTATATTACTGCCAAGATTTAAACAAATCCATTCAGTAGTTTTTGCGTGAATGAGGAACAAACATCCATACGTATAAATCGTATAATATTAGCAGCATTATTTTTTGAACGTCAAACAGACCCCAAACGCCCACCCTTCGAACGAAACGAAGAAGTGGCGCAATTAACTTCTAAGAAACATGACATGTCTGTCTGTCAGATTGGAAGAACATTAGGTACCTACGTTTCTTTTGTAAATATACCTAATTCACATCCTATGAGATTGGTATAAATCTCAGGTCGACTTGGTTGACGCAAACTCTAGGCAGCGTTGTAGAACAAAAAGCCATTTGTAATTCATACGCAATCATTTCAAACAATATCACCCCGCAGCATTGTCATTTCCAAAATAAAATTACGAAAGGGTTTATAACCTAAACAAAAGCCCGCCATTTTGATGTCCATAAACAACTGCAGTTTTTTTTTCAACAGGCAGATGTTCCGAACACATAATGCCTATATGGCACATAGCCAATTTGACAATGAGTAGTCCTGTTTTTCAAAAACAGGGGTGAGATTACGCCCCTTTTATATATAATAGAAAAAAACTTTCAACACCCGTTTCGTTAACTGTAATCATAATAATTATAGCGGTTTGACAAGATAGATAGATCTACAGATAAGTCATGGTATTTGGATGATTTTTTTGTTCTTTCTAGTAGGTATATTTTTTCAATTTTATGCAACATGATCATGCTCGTATGTAAGGCTAAAGAAAGTCTGTTTTTGTAGACCCGCCAATCACTAGGAACTATTATTTAACAAAAGGCTGTTTTCAATATAGAATATGTAATTAAAATCATTTATATTTAAGTCAATCAACGTGAGCACAATGAGCCCAGCATGTAAGTACAGAGAAAATACTCTACTATACGATACTTATTCAATAAAATACTAAGATAAGTCGCTACGAATTATTATCACAATTGCCAATCCTGCCACCAAAAATTCAGCATTTAAAACCTCCCATTCACAATCATTAATTTCACAAAACCTCCCACACACGTCGAAAATCATAACGATCGAAATTAAAAAGGTTTTTTACGTAGCCACTACACAATAAAACCTAACTATTTGTTATAATCACGTACAAGCGTTCGAACACAAAGTCGACGCTATAAATTAACTTTTGTTAGTGTTCTATTTTCAAAGTCACGTAGAGGATGCATTAATTAGAATGTGCGTGTTGGTACGCATGAATCGGGTTGCCAATCTAAAATTTTAGTCGTGAAAAAAGTTTCGTTGTGTTTTGATTTGAATGGATATTTTTTGTTTGTACTTTCTTTCAATTGACTGTAGAATGATGTTAGCGTGTAGCTGTTAGGTTTCTTCAATGCCTGCAATGACTTTATTTTCTAAGTTATTTTGGTTTTGAATAAGTAGGTACTTTAAAAAGAATTGAGAACTTCCGACATCAATTACCAGAATTCCAGCGTCCTAAGCTAGAACTGGTTCATCGTTATTTAGATTGATTCACAATATACACCGCCAACATGGCTTTTCAATTTTCCAAAACCGTGCTGTGAAACAAAGTTCTAACTAAGTTTTACTGTAAAGAACAAAACCTCCTGCCTTTGTCATGGTTACTCGAATAAAGATTTTATTATTTACATATTTGTACCTAAGTACTGTTTTCTATCGTATTACATATTTTCATAGAACCAACTTGAAACATCTTAGAACACCACAGAATATGTACTTTACTATCAATTGTTTAAAAACATTATACATTTCTCCTACTTATGTAAGTAAACCAATCAACCTGGCAATAATAATTCAAAAAAGCATTTTCCAATAACAGACGCGAAGCTAAAAACAGTTTCATAAGTCATATGTTTTATTTACATTCACATTTCAAATAAAACCTCTTTTCTTTGCACAAAACCAACGAAACGACAAACTTATACCTGTCTCTTTCACTCTCATAGCATTCTCACAGACCCGTAACCACGCCTTACCAACTCCCTCTGCACCTATCTTTTTCTATCTCGAATAAATAGTGCTGCTGTCTCCCTCCCACTATCGATTTACTGAAGTTTGTTTACCCGACCAAATTCCGTAGCTATATTTAGTTGGGTACGTTGTAATAACTTGTGTGTACCGCACATGGCAGGGTTATGCGTAATTGTGTTTTTGACGTTTTTTACGTAACTTTTTTTTCAGGTATCAGTTTTGCTATGAAATATGATAGGCTTTTTAACTTTTTTGCTGTTTGTGATATGTGGATTATAAAACGTTATACGATTTTATTGGTAAAGTACAATAGTAAACAGGATCATATTATAAGTTACCTCCGAACAGGCAGTAAAAATATTATTATTGGCCTTTATTGTTGAAATTCAAGCTGAAATTCTGCTAAAAAAGAATTTTAACAGTGCAAACACAAAAGGTACACATTTTGTGTTATTTTAGGTGTTAACATCTATTATTTTGAACTAGGCTTTGTCTGAACACCAAATCAGCAAGCTTCGTTTGCAAATAATACGAAATTTATGCACTTTGCAGACCCACTGCAGCAAACTATATGTATTTTGTTAATTTCAAACTTTAATGAATTGCCCTGAATTGCTTCGTAAGATAATCAAAATATGTATTAACATTTATCGCAAATAAAGATACTTTATACAATACTTTCCATTCACGACGACCCGGAAACCCGCTGATAACTTTTTTTAAACCTTTCTGTTAAATTAGCTCCTAATACCACGGTCCTCAAACCGAAAATTACTCCCAAAATAAGACCCTAAAAATCAAGAGCACTCTACCAAATTAGTAAGTATAATCAATTGGCAACACTGGTTAGTAACAATGGCGGCCACGTGCATATTGTTCAATGCGTGCGCCCGCCAAAATTACAATGGAGAAAATATGAAACGTATTGATATGAATTGTATGGGAAACCTTATGGTATTGAGATTGTAATCATGTTAATGTATGGAATATTAGCTGTTTGAATTTGGTGGTATTATTTTTGTAATGATATCTTTGGGTCGAGTTATAGGTAGCCGAGAATTGATATCAATTTTTGTAAATTTGCCTGAATTTAGTAACTTTTAATTTGGATTGGTCTTACCTACAGTTACAAAATCGCCGGGTTACTGAGCTGCCGATTAGCCTTATGCACAGTCATCGTTATGAAATAAATAGACAAAGAAACTCAGCCTTCAACAATATTACGAAAAAAAGCGATACCTAAACCTTCCTCATGAATCACTACATTTAAACAGGAAAACGCATGATATTTCGTCCGGTAAATTTTGAGTTTATCGTAAAAAAATTAGGTACCTATTTTTGAGTTTATCGATAACACACACACATATTTACAAGTATCGATATTTACCTTCGTAGAACCACCTATTACCAATACAAAAAAACATTAACAACTCCCAAAATACAAATTAGTCAAACCCCGCCTTAAACGCAAAAAGCCAAGCCAAGAGGCCGCTCATCGCACAGTGGGCTATTTGCTAACACGGGCCATTACCAACTCCCCGGGGACTCCGCCCCCCGGGGCTTCGCCGCAATTAGAGTCTGCGGTAGCAGTTTTTGTTGAAATATGCCCGATATTGGCCCTGTATGTTATTAAATGCAGATGTTAACTTAGAAATTGAATTGTGGTCCGTAAGTGTTTGCTACTTGTGTTTTTTGGTGTTTTAATATGGCCATGTGTTGGTTTTTTGAGATGGTATATTACTATCATTTTTATGATTTTTGTATTCAATAATTGTATCGTGTAAACGATTGTTGGTGAGCCAAATAAATAAAATAAAATAAAAATGATGTACATACTCGGAATTCATTTTATCTTGTAGTCTGGATTTTTTTTTCAAGTGATAAGTTTAACAGGTGTTATAAACTTAAACGTTCCAATAATTTTATTGATAAATGTATTAAAAAATGAAATTATGATGACATTCCTCAATTCAACAGCAGAACATAACAATCTTGATAATACGCATACGCTTGCTATCATTATCAAATAGTCCTCTTTCTAATATCATGTTTGATAACGCTTGAATGAATTCTAAGAAATAAACAATTACTACGCGTGATATTTGAAGGTAACACACGACGATGATAATCGTATCATTCTTAAATAATATCAATTTTTTCAGCTAGTAAAATATATTCGAAACATTATTTAAACAGTGCTCATGTAGCAATGTTTTTATCTGCAAATGTTTAATTCTTGTATTTTATTTTATAGCACTTTTTGTTAAAAACTTTTGAAAATATACAATATTTTTTTTAAGAAATCAGATTTCTTAAAATGTGAAAGAGCACAGTTTGACTACATCATTGTTTACTCAAACTAAAAACATTGGTCCAACACGTAACACGAGCTTCATCAATAAAAACGCACAAAACTACGCTCATCAAACATCTATCAGTTCTACCACACCCCTCTTTAAATCTTTCATCCCCCAAAACTGGAGCAATAATCAAACAAGTAATGACTGTATCGAGTTACGTCCCTTGAGTATCAACTGCTTTTACTTTTTGTCTGGTGCATATTATGTTCGACCCACTGTGCGGGTAATTGTTTTCTATAGACCCAAGGGAATTGCTCTCTTTTGGCAAAACGTTTTTGTTATTGATGTTATGCAATTTTGGCTTTTGATTGAATTGTTATTAATTACATTTTGGTATTTTTCACTCGCGTCCCATGTGAACTATTGCTAGTACAGGGATGAAATACCTATAGCTTATGTTATACGGGAAGAGTATAGCTTTCCAACAGTGTAGGAATATTTCAAATCAGTTTCAGAGAAATAGTTTCAGAGTCTTCGAGTACAAACAAACTAAAAAAATCCTCTTTATATTAGAACAGATTGATGTTATGTAATTTTGGATTTCAAATTGTAATTAATTACATTGCCGTATCTTTACGTCGATGATTTGATAACTATCTGCAATGAAAATTACTCGTTAAGTATTTAATATCATCATTACATGGCTTTTAACATTATAGATAGTCGCTACAGATATGACTTACTTAAAAGTGAATTTATGAATAAACAAATAAAAAAAAACAATACTGTTACATCATCTATGTATAAAAAATACGGCATTATTTGCAAAATTTCTTAAAATTTAAGGAAAACATTGTATATTTTTGTCACAGTTACTCATTCTGTTTACTTTTAAGTCATGATATGAATGTATCATTGATCTACGCACGATATCAACGTTGGTAGATAGCACATTGCAAACTAGAAGTATTTGATAAAAACCATGCAATGAGTCAGGCATTCTAGATTCTACTGAAAGATTGATATTTTATCTTTGATGCAGATAATATCAGAGTTGATCCAATCTACGTATCACAAGTAGCAACTAAGATTATAATCTAGATAATTATGAATATAAGTAATCTTGAATAAAATCTTTGAGATTGTTTGACCTTGAATAGAAAAAAACAATTTGGCTATCTTATAATTGTAGAAGAATGTAAAATAATGGCTGATTTCTGTTTGATTGGGATTAGCTAAGTTTTAGATTTTGATTATGAAATATTAGATTCGATATTGTAAACTGTCTGTTTTGGTGCCGTGTTTATGTCCCGGCTGGCATTTGAATATCTTTGTCAGTCATTACGGGTAGTCAGAAGCCGGTATATCTGTCACCCACCCTTAGCAAAGGGTATTAGGCTGCTCTAGTAACTGGATTGAGGAGGTCAGATAGACAGTCGCTCCTTGTAAAGCACTGGTACTCAGCTGCATATGGTTAAATTGGAAGCCGACCCTAACATAGTTGGGAACAGACTCGGGAGATGATATTGTTAAAAGCAAACCCAACAAAACAAACTATTCCAACTTAGTTTTAAATAACCAAACATTTTATTCAACTATTGCTACCAACCCAACAATATAAAATAAAGTTACATTCAAATATAGAATGTTTGGCAACTGTCATGTTGGACAATAGGAGACGTTGTGCCTTCATCCTAAACATGCGTCCAATAACTTTTTTTCTGATGTTTGGGTACAAGAAATAAAATATTTGAGGCCCAGTGACATATCCGTTGATTTGGATGTCAAATTAAAATATTTTAATTTCTGAGAACTGATTGTTGAATTATTTTGAAGATATTAAAAGCTTTGCAGGTGCTCCAAACTTAATTTTAGATTGAGCTTTTAATCTAAGTATTTAAAATTAGACTTAGAGTACACTTTGTCTTGGAATAGATTAGTCACGATTATACAAATTTAGTCTTATAGTTTGAAATGCCTTCTAGCTATATTCAGTTCTGAAATATTAACGCTGTCTATTTTATAACAATCTCTCTTTTTTTTAAGTCATCGAGTATTTCTACAAGTACATAGTACGTTTTTCACTAATTAAATAATCACAATTAATAGGAAAGCTGTCATGTTTACTTGTACTCATTACTAACTCATATAATTTTTTTGAGAAATATTATTAGAATTCATACCTTTGCTATAACTATATATGATTGAAGTCAACACCTATTGTACAAACTGGAATTCTAAGTACATTACTATCATCACGCCCTCTCTTATTTCCTACGTCAATTTCCCTTTAAAATCTTTCAAAAACCCTAGATACCATCATCCCACAGCCACCACAAAAAGTGCCGACAGATCCATTGTGGTCTGACAAATGGTTACTCAGAAAAAATATACATGTCTGCCATAGAAATAGTTAATAGTGTGTTCCGATGCGCGAAATCTGTCACAATGGGTGCCCCTGCGCAGGCAATTATCACGCCGTGTGTAATGTCTTTGTCAAAACATGGCGTGGTCGCAGCTTGGTTGCGATACGGGCAATGAAAATAGATGGGCTAGGAAGTTTTTAGATCAATTTTATGAGGGAATGGGAAGATTTTAGCAAAGAGAAGTAAGAGCGGTATTGTTCGATTTTCAGATGCGATACTTGTATTAATCTGTATGAAAGTTACATAAGAAACTTCAGTCGTAATAATAGTCGATCAAATATCGTTTTCTCTCGAGCCTTTTTCCAGCTATGTTGCGGTCGCCTTCCAGTCTAAACGATTGCAGCTGAGTGTTAAATAGTCGATGAAATAAATGTATTACAATAAGCATGAAACACATTTACGACGATAACTACACTTGGTGTTGATGAAGAAATATCACAAAGTACATAAAAAATGGCTAACATAAATCATTTTTCCTACAATATCTATGACTTTTGACCCTCAATGCGCGCGCTTTCTCAATTTGTCACAGTGACAGTCAGTGTTGCCAACTGTGCAAACACAAGGGCGCGAATGTTTGTTTTCCTTCACACAATATGGACGATGTTTGCAATGTTATTATTTATGGCGTTTATTGCGCTTTGACAAATAGATTTACGGAGATCGACACCCGTATTTTTAAATGGCTTTGTTAGTTTTATTTCGTAAGGGAAGTTTGTGAGAATTAACACGTTTCACTTTGTGGCCACAAAGGATCCGCGTAGTTTTATGAAAAGGAGGCACACTAAATTCGGTAGCTATAAATCAAGAAAAAAATCTGCCATCATTATTTTTGACTATGCTCTTTCTAGATCGTCATGCCCAATTCATTCAAGGCTAGATACATAATATGTGACATAACTTCAAAGCTATATTTACATTCCTATTTCTCAATACGACTATTGCAAACCAGTCCAAAAAAACTTTCTAAGTACGTGCGAAAGTCTACCGCGCACCAATTTTCTACTTGGCAAAACCGAGGTTTTGCTTCAACCTATTGTTAACTTCGACGAAATAGAAAAAAAACTACATAGGTAGGTATATTTACTCTCAAATAAGTACGAATAAGTAATTGTCAAAAAATCGTTGACGTGAAAACTCTTCAGAACTGCCGACGAACGATTTTTTCAAAAATTTACATTAAGTTACACAATTGAACACCTTTTAAGGGTTTTGGGCGGCAAACTAACATAACACCTAAGCGGAAATCCTTTTGCAAAAATGACGAAATAAACTAAAGAAATCTCAACTTTAAAATGTAAAGTATAGAGTTGGTTATTCAAGAGGCTAATTCTTGGATGCTGTAGATAGTATCAGAAGGATTAAAGATAATCTTTTGTTGATAGATTAAGTGAGAGGACTGTGTGGTTTCCACGAACTAATGCTGAGGACATTGAAAGTGACAAATAGTTTTTTTATTTCACTTTTACTATGCAAACTGTGGTTTTGGGACACCATTGACGATTTCTGATAACATTATTTGTCATGGCGAAGAAATATAAGGCCCTAAGAATTAAGTATTGTTTTAGTACCTAACTGCAAAAAGAAAAATATTATTATGCCCCTTTAAAAAAAGATAACTCTGTATCAGACTTAAATGAACTCATAGCTTTATCATCAAAAAAATATAATAATAGCCGGGTAACTGGGTTGAGGAGGTCATACAGGCAGTCGCTCTTTGTAAAACACAGGTACTCAGCTGCATCCAGTTAGACTGGCAGCCGACCCCAACATAGTTCGAAAAAGTCTCGGGAGTTGATGATGCTATACCATCATGAAATAATCTTCCTACCTTACCTACAAAATCACCCAATTGAACTATTATCCAGTCTTCCTAACAATACAAACACATATCATACTCTTAACATTTCATATGTCATCACTCGTCACCTTTTTTTTAAGAGAACACGTGATAGCCCCTCAATTTGGCAGAACTCAGGTAAAAGCAAAAAAGTATCTATACGTGACAAAATGATGTTAAACATGTACCTACTACACCTTTGCCAACATTAGAAAAAAAATATCCTTTGGTACAACACGGTCTATGCATTTTTTTTTTCTCTAGTTAAATGTATGAATTTTGTGTGCGTTTGCTTTCGTTAGGGTTTATTGTGTATTACTGAAATTATTGGTTTCTTTGCTGTATTTAAGATTTGCTATAACTATATTACCTCACTTCATATTGCGTATTTAATGTAGTCATTCGGTATGTAAGTAGGTGGAAGGTATTTTTATAATTCCTGAATAGTGTAGTGTAGCAAACAATATTAGCAAATCGTGGGAGTCCAGAAACCCACTACTTTAGCTGTGACGTACAGTACCTAGAATAATTCCAAACGGATTTTATCTCAAAAAGGATACCCCATACACTATTTTTTGCCATCAAATTATTATAAAGAATGAATCACTTTTGCAATGCTCAAACCTTTTTCAACGAACCAAAAAAAGAATACCTTTGAATTTGGAACTCCCGAATCGTGACGAATGGAACGCTCGAAGTTCATTCAAATATCAAATTTGGAAGGCGTTCCACGTGTTTGACTTAGTTTTTAGTGTTGCAATAATGCAGAAAATCTACCATTGTTACGGGTAATTGAAAAATAAGTAGGTTGTTACAAAAAATCTATCGGAATTGCTTTTAATTGAAATAGACGTGCGTAAACTGTTTATTTATGAACGTATGAGCCGTAAATAATTGTTGCGTTTAATGTTCAGTTGTGCGAGAAAATTGAAGACGTATTGACTCTCATCAAATAGCAATGTATCTTTTATTAAATTGATGTTACATTTCAGCAAAAAAGATAGACGCTTTAAGTTCGCATTTGTATTGCGTCTGCGTTTAGCGAACTAATGACTATAACTATGTGTTTATGAATTACAGACAGCTGTAATTTGTATTACATTATACTGCGAAACAATTAATCATTTCTGTAACAAGCCCAATTATACAAACAATTATATCCCGTTAGTTATACTGTTTTTTTGCCAAAGTTTAAAAACGTTCAGCTTTTCTATACATACTAACCCTATCATTTCTTTGTTACAGATTACAAACAAAAAAACAAAATGTCACCCGGCCAACTAGCGTGAACAAAACAGCCAAACCGCAAAAATGTTAATACACACACGAAAAAGGCTGATGCGGTGACTAAATAACTTTTCGTCAAAAACTAAAATGGCGTTGCTGACGAATTCGGCGTCGGCCACGGGCCCCACGGCCGGCGGGCCCACGGCGCCCCAGGCCCATTCGGCGACGCCGCTACATCACTACTTCCACTACTTGAAACAGCCATCTCCCTTAGCTCAGAACCCCTATGCTCATCACTCGAGCGCCCATCACATGGGGATGGGCCCCGGGCCCCTAGGAGGCTTGGGCCCATTTGGGTTAACGCCGCACGGATTAGAAGCTGTCGGATTTCCTCAAGGTAAGATTTTTTTTTTATCATCATCATGGCCTCTAACAATTTTGACATATTTCAGCATTAAATTCAAAATTAAATAATATTTAAAACGTCCATCTTAATCATCATTCATCAGTCTAAACAGTTTTTTATTATGTAATATTCACTAAATTGAATTCGCGTATTTTAGATAACTGTCTAAATATAAGTAATAGCTTTATAAAATCGATCCTTGAGTTTATTTTTAACACTTTTATGATTAAGTATGCCATATAATAATACGCAAAAGATTTTTCCAATTATAAAACTTGTTTTTTAACAATGACTGTAAATACGTTACCTACGTCATATTTTATGCAAACAAAGGATTAGGTTCTCTGAAATGCAAAAAGATTTTACAAATAAATAAATCAAGTTAAAAATAACTTAAGTCATCTATGACAGACTAAAATATTTGACAAGATCGAAGAAGACCAAAACAGAATAAAAAATCGAAAAAACCTATTTCAGTCAGTAGCTACTCAGAAACCTTTCCTAGATGGTAGACACGATTATTGATTAGGTTTTTGCAAATTATTAAATGTTAATTTCTAAAAAAAATAGAAGTTCTTAGTTTAAGATTAACTGTGAATATTACTTAAAATACACTAGTACAGTAATTACTTAAAGTTACAATCTTAAAAATACAGTGGTTTACATTTTAATTTATAATTATGATTCTCACGAATTTACACAGAAAACGTATTAAAATCAAGAATAAAACCAAGGTGATAAAATATGAGAATTCGTATCCAGTTAAATTCGGCAACATAAAAGCGATACCTACTCAATTTGTCAAACTAATGATCACAATTTGTAAGTTTTGACAAAACGTGTAAAATATACAACGCCATTTGCATTTTCGTATTCTAATATTTAAACGTTAATGTTCAATTTTACTTTTAAAATATCTGTTGCAATCTATCATCGAAAAATGCTTCGTATTTTCGTTCACATGCCTTTTTATTTGACCTCTATCAAATATTTTGCGATACCAAAAAGGTTTTACGTATTCTATCGAATAATTCAGTTGAACAAACATTCTATGTACTAGAAACAAAACCGTTGTGTAAAATCTAACCCAGTTACTCTCTCTACAGTATATAAATTATTTTATCATCTCCTGAGCCTTTTCCCAACTATGTTGGGGTCGGCAATCAGTCATACTGAATGCAGCTCAGTACAAATGTTTTACAAGGAGCGACTGCCTATCTGACTTCCTCAACTCAGTTACCCGGGCTTGGTAAGACTGGTTGTCAGACTTACTGGCTTCTCACTACCTGTAACGACCACCAAAGATGTGCAATGACAGCCGGGACCTACAGTTTAAAATGCCCTTCGAAACACAGACATTGGTGTCCAAGATATACTCAGAAATTACATATAAACTTAGAAAAGTACGAAAAGTCACATTGGTACTTGCTTGACTTGGAATCGAACTCACGCCCTCATACTTGAGAGGTTGGATCTTTACCCACTTTTAAATAAATTAATAAATTAATATGTTTAAAAGGTAAATACCTTTTAAACATATTAATTTCTGTGATTTTTAACGAGCTACTGGGTAAATCTTTGTATATTCTAGAAACTGCAACAAAATCGTTATAAAATCTAACCCAATTACTTTCCACAGTACATAACTCATTTATCTAACATAAATTACAAATTGTGTCTACACAAACAAGTACCGGCCTGACAAGCGAAGCTTCCTCAAAACAACGAGAAGGAACGTTGCATAATTTACGTACCAAGAAGACATCCTTGCGAAATAATCAAAACAGGCCCCTTTCCCCCCATCTCCCTCCATAAGCCGCTTATCCCCACCCCCAGTGTTGCCACGCTACCCCCGAAATGTGGGAGAAACGGGAAGTCGCTTGTTAGTTCGCTTTAATTAGTAACAAGTTTGAGTTTTGATGCTGGCAACATTTAGCGTTTTGTGTTTTTAGACCCTTTTTCGATTTGAAACGTTTTTGGTGAGGAATTTTCCGGTGGATAATGGACGTTTCTTTGGATAAAGTTTTTGACTTACTTTGATGGTATTTTTGCGGAACTTAGTGCAATTTAACTTTATCATTATCTTGCTGTCGAGGTACTGTCTATATTTATAAAATAAATAGGAAACATTTTTATTTGTACCCTACTGAGGCTTCGAAACTACTGAACCTGTTTCAAAATTCTTTCGCCGTTGGAAAGCTACACTCTTCCCAAGAAACATAAGCTATATTTTATCTCGGTAGGTACTGGCAACAGTTCTCAAGGAACGCGGGTGAAACGTTTAGTTTTGTACATAGTAGATTAGGCTTTAGTAATACTAAATCAAGCTAGTAACAATATCAAACTGAAGAGAACACCTAAAATTAACCTTCCCATTAAAGAAAATGAATCCATCAACAAAAAAAACTACGCAATAAAAGATATTCTAAATTGCTTTAAAACCTCGTCGTCTTTATGAAAAAAAAAACTGACCAATCACAACAGAGATTTAAATTTTCAAAAAAAAAGAAAATGGAAAGACATTTTTAATTCAGAAGGGAGGCATCTTGAGGATTAAACTCCCTTCGCTTCTTGGAAAAAAACGTTTTGATACTGGCATTTGAAATGGCTGTACCATGGAGAACAAAATGACTAGCGGAGATGTCATAACGGAAAATCTCCTAAGAAAGTAGCGCGACAACATGCGGGTGTTCGGGGGACGAGGAACGTTACTAGCTCCGCCCTTATATGCCTTCTTTAGAACCCGCCCATTATCACCAATTATTGAAGACCAATCTTCTATAGATTGGTTTTGATTTGACAATTAATCCGAACGTCTCGATAGTTCTAGCAACTGATCACGCCTACCGCACGTTGCTTGACCTACAAGAAGGCGCCTGACCTCCCTTCCTTATGGTATCTCCGCTATCTTTCCTTCTTCCGTTGGTTGTACATAGAAATAATATAAAAATACTGTTGTTAGCTACAAGTAACTTGGTTTATTTATATGTTAAAATATTGCTTTGGTAAGAAAATGGTAAATTACATTTGTTGTTCAACATTTTGAGTTCTTGTTGGAAAAATTTTCAGTAAATGAAGCGGTGTGCCACAAGGATTTATCTCAGGTCCTTTTTATTTTTTTGGTAAAGTAAAGATATTTTATTGATACAATATATTTTATTGATCTTTAGTATAGGTACCTATATAATATGGAACTGTCAATATAGTCAAATCAATGTAATTTTTGAAGAAATCTTGCTACTGTAATTGACAGAATCTTGAAGTAAAAAAAAAACTAAATCTCTATCCTTATTTTTTAACTTTTTTTTGCAAAAAAATACAAAGTTTTTTTACGAAATCACCGAAGTAAAATAAGTAAAAGGAATTCTGAAAGTACAAGAAGTAAGTACTAACGTCTCGTTGATTTATAAAAAAATGGGTTGTTAATCCCGAAAAGGGTTGTTCCAGGAAATATTCGGCGATATTTTAGCGTGTGGGATTCAGGTAGCCATCTTTATTTTCTTAAAAAACCGTTTTTTTTTTCACTACGACATTATTTGTGAAAGATATTTGACAGACAGATTTTTTTTGTTAAAAAAATAATGGATATAATCTTAAGGTACTTTTGTCATCTCGATAGATACGCAACGACTTTTTATATCTTATCTACGTGTTTTCTTAATAATATATTACATGAAAAAAATACATTTTACACTAGTAGTAGAAAACGTGTTCTTAAATATTTAAAATCCCCTTAAAATATCAATCTTAAAGTATCAATTGAGTAACATCACTCATACAACTTGAAGCGTATATTTTAATATGCCTCCATTATATTATGTAGGTTATTAATACTCCTTATGTTCAGTTACTTAGGTACATCTTAATTACAGATATATTAACCTACTACATTTCTACCAACGCATCCAAGTACCAATAAAAAAGAAAATCTGTAAACTAAACGCAACCACGACTTGCTAGCGACCTACTAAACGCAATATTGTAAATTTAATTTTCCAATAAAATTAATCCGCCTTCCAATTTTAATCCTTACTTCCATCCCTTTCTTTCTTATAGCGCTGTCTCGCTCTCGATGGCAGCTGGCCATTCGTTTTTTGAATTTCATTTTTTTTATTGTATAGCTTTTTTATTGGCATCCCTTAGAATTTTATGGCCAGTTGCCTTTTAATCTTTAGCGGGCATAATTAATTTGTTTTTTTTTTTCTACGCTTTATAGTAATCGGAACTTTGGCCGGATATAGAATATAATGCTTATTGTTAGATTGTTGATTTTTATCTATTTATTGAGTAAATGTATTTATTTAGAAGCTTAGGAGAATAGATTGTAGCGTTGGGTCCGATTTTAGTTATTTGGACTTCGGAAATATTTTATCTTGAAATACGATTTACAATAGAACCTAAGCAATATTTATTAGGTACATAGGTATTTATTTTCCTTACTCACCTGGAGTATTTTATTCCATAGCGAAAATACCTATTCAATATCATTTATGATATCACACATTTCATAGATACTATTACGCTACATTATGCAAAGACTAAAAAATCTTATTAAGAAAATAGATTATTTTTTGTACGTAGCAGGTATGAAGAAGTTCATATTTACACAATAAATTTTATTATATAGAACTTTGTCTATTAACAGAAAAACAAATAAACATGATTCCATAAACATAAACAGGATGAAAACACAGAATACTTTTCTACTACAACCTTACACTATAAACCTTCTTCAAGCCATCTAATAAAACCGCGGGAAGCTATTCAAACCATAGACAAACTATTATTTTCCCAAAGGAGGTTGTAACCTCACGCGGTATAAAAACTAAAGCTACGCAGACATTGTGCCGTGACAGGATTATACTTAGAAGGTTTCTTTAATCAATATGGCCGCTGGGTTGTTGCTTTTAAATGTTTTACTATCGAAAGAAAGAATAGAATAGGTAACTTGATGTAGCTAAAAAATCGGGTAATATGTGTAGCCTATGGATTGAGGTGATCATATAGGCAGTCGCTCCTTGTAAAACGTTGGTATTCAGCTGCATCCAGTTAGACTGGAAGTCAAAACCAACATAGTTGGGAAAAGGCTCAGGAGAAGATGATGTCAAGCGGTCTACCATCATCTGGCTAGCCTTTTCCCAAGTGTACAGGAGTCGGCTTCCAGTCTAGCTGGATGCAGCTGAGTACCAGTGTTTTATCTCGGACGTCCTCAACTCAGTTACCGGGACAACCCAATGGTCCTTGGGAAAACTGGTTGTCAGAATTTCTGGTGGCTTGTCTACCAAAGATGTTCAAATGACAGACGGGACCCACTAATTTAACGTGCTAGTGACACACGGAAGAACTCGTCATGACAAGATGGTCATCCACAGATCGACCGCGCCAAGCGTTGCTTAACCTTATGATCAATCAACCCATATGGCTATTACTTAGCCATGAGCTCCTTTTCATGTAATCTTGTCACCATTTTTTATTCTCAAACTCAAAAACCTTTATTCAAATTACGTTGATAAATCAGCACTTTTCGAACGTCAAAAACAAAAGACAGCCCCCAAAACGCCCGCCCTTCACCACTTCTTATGTGTTTTTGCTGGGAAGAAGAAGTGGTGGAACAAACTGCCCAGCAAATTCTTTAATAATCAAAAGTTATTTCAAATCAATATGTATCAGAACTTACAATTATTTACGTTCAAACTCACAGCACATTGATTTATCACTTAATCCAGTGTATTAAGATTAAAATATCCGACACTATAAAATATGCTACTGATTTGATTAATTTTCAATATTCATTTATTGGCTATGTGCAAAGCGAGCAGCGGCGGACAATAACGACCGCAACGCACAACACGGCAGAAATTGGAAACAAATGCGGATGTTTCAAACCCGGTTTTTATCATTATATTCATTTTACAGTAAAACTATTGAATAAATTGCACTTAAATAATGTCAACAACACTATTTTAATCCTTGGTTTTATTTATATTCGCAAAGAAAATTATAATGTTTACATGGTTATTATTTGACAGCTTCCGCAAATGTTGTAAACGCTACGCGTCGCCACCGTCGCGCACATAGCCAATAGTCAGCATTGATGAAAATAACAAGTTCATGACAGTCTAGTGACTAGACTCTAGTCTAATTAAAAATTCATGACATTACAAACTTCATATTTTGATGATACTATGCCAACTTATGACGTCATCTACCTAAAAATTTTCCAACTATGTTCGAAACTGCTTCCAGTCTAACTTTATGCAACTGAGTAACAATAATTTTCATGGAGCAACTGCATATTTGACCTCCTCAACCCAGTTATCTGAGCAACCCCTTAGTAAGACTGGTTGTCAGACAGTTTTGGTTGACTTCTGGCAAATGACAGCCTGGACCACTTATTTATAAACTCTGTTCTTTTTATCTACTCACTAGCTCTAGCCCTCGGCTTGGCCCGCGTAGAGTTCGGTTATATCGCTTTTCCAAGAGAATTCTTCAAAAGTCCGGGATAAAAACTATCCTATGTTCTTTCTCAAGGACAACTCTATCTCTGTACCAAATTCTATTAAAATCAGTTCAGTGGTTTAGACGCGAAAGCGTAACAGACAGACAGAGTTACTTTCGCATTTATAATATAAGTAGGGATACCATCCATGATTTCATATATAAATTATCAGATTTAACCGCATCTCACAAAGCAAGTTAAACCCCAAACAGCCGATCGAGTGTTAGTATCGAGTGTAATATAATACTCGATATACTCGCATTAAATCGATATAGAGGCCATTGTGTCAGTAAGACTGAAGCCGTATGGTGGTGGATCGACACTTTTTGACGATCAAGCTTAACTTTTGTCAGGGAGGAAAATACCCTTGGAAGAACAATTAATTAGGGCATTTATAATAAAGCGGAATTTGAGAATTCCTTTCATGAAATATTGTGAAATCTAGCACACTTTCTAGCGTCAAATCGATCAAATTGTTTGAATCTGAAAGAGCCCAAGAAACAACGGACGAATTCTGATGGGGTAGTATTTAAACGCAAATCAAAAAATATCCTTTTTCTATGCAATAAAATTCCGAATTCCCATCAAAATTACTGATTGCACAGCAAAATATTCAACTCAAAATATCACTAAACACACTACAATTTATTTTCGCAGCGTACAGCGATTTTTCCTAAAGCAAAAACTTTTTCATCAATGCACAGCTAACAATCTTAATGCACATTATACATGTTAACTCTTTTTCTTTTAAATATAGCTTCTATTTTTATATAATTTACAGCATTTTTTCTGAATAAAACAGCATTTTATTAGTCACAGTCATCTTATTATTTATTAATTACCACATAATGAGATCAGCAAAAAAATATAAAATTCAATACAAAATTGTAATTTTTTGAATTATTAATAAGCGTCCACGCTTCCTTTTTTGCCCAATAGGCACATTTTTAGCTTCTGCCGGTGGCGCCACGTACTTGAGTCGGATCGCAAGTCCGATGATATGCTTGCACATATAGTTCTTAAAAAAATGGGGCAGGTGCATTTTTAGTCATTGTCAGTACTTCCTTTTGGCATACATTTCATAAGTAGTCATTAAAACGCAGAACTATCATATTTCAGAATGTTTATAGTCAGAATAATTTTTTGGCATAGTTTTGGAATATTTTTTTCCTGTAAGAAGCATGCACACAAGCCTGAAGCATGCAAGCAGGCATGCAGCATGTAAGCAGGCATGCAACATGGAAGCAAGCATGCAACATGCAGCAAGCATGGCTTCTGTCACGGCTCCGGCGCTTCGTGGCTCCGGCGGTCCCATGCGAGCTTATCGTCGCAGATGGTTATCACGCTCACCACCGCAGCTTCGGCTTACTGGCCGGCAGAGCCGGCCAGCCTCAACCGCGTCGGCGAGCGTTAAAACTACCTGCGCCTCAGCTCGCAGGCCGCCTCGCCCCTCCGCGCCTACGCGGTTTTGAATTGCACTCTAGGGGTAGGGCAAACAAGACTACGTGGAGTCGGTTTTGCAGCGATTCGTTTTCGTTACTAGCTTCAATTTTTCAGTTAATTTGTTCTGCTTTTAGAAATAATGCAATGTGACAGGACTTTTTTGTTATAATAATCATTAAATTTGCCGAGCATGGCTTCTTGAAAATTAAGACAAATATGATGAACAGGTTTTGTTGTACTTACTGGTTAATATGCGACTGGGATAGTTATTTAGCTATGAAATATGGAAAATTTGCTGTGCAGTCAGTATTTAATGCTTGTATGTAGTATTTTTGTACAAGAATAAATTTAACTGTATTGCATTATAAAGAAAAAAGTAATGTCATATTGATGTATAATTTCGAATTATCTGCAGTTTGAGTTTTGTTAAACATTTAGTTTATTTGTTAGTGAAGTAAGTTATTTGATGTAAAAAAGAATATAAATGATGAGTATTTATTGATAGGCGATTATTTATTTGATATGCAATTTATAATATCCCATTCTGATGTCATTATTAGATTGGACATGGCTGACAATTGCATATTAAGGCAGGTGTAAAAGAAATACATAGTATGCATCTTCGTCTCCCTATTATATAATATAGTGTTTTGTATAAAGTTTTGACCGTTTTACATTTGTATAGATTTCTTATTATTATCATATAATCAACAAAAAAACCACAAATTAAATTGTTGTATATTCATTTCATCATCAGCCTATCGCAGTCCACTGCTGGACATAGGCCTCTCCAAGTGCACGCCACTGAGATCGATTTTCGGCTGCTCGCATCCAGCTCCTGCCAGCCGTCTTGCGCAAGTCATCACTCCACCGTGCCTGAGGACGTCCTACACTACGTTTGTGTTTACTATATTCATTTGTGTAGATTAAATATTATGAAGATGTATAAGATAAAGCACACAGTATGTAAATCCAAAACTATGACTAATACGATCCGAGGTCCAGATTCAGATTGAAATGAGATGAGTCATCTGCGCAACTGGTTTACCTACTATGCGCCAGTAGATAGAGTAACCTACCTGATTTGTGAAAGATCATATAGATCAAAAAACTATTGTTTACTATGAAAGTTTTTTTTTTTTAAGAAAAGACAGTTGTTTTAAGAAAAGAAAACTGTCGTTTGCATGCTGTCGACAAACTTTGGCTTTATCTTCGTTCTTCTGCATTGAGAATTAGGCTCAGATCTAGGTACAAATATTTCATAATCATCAGCTGGTCTCAATCCTGGCAAGGCCTACCAAAGTTATTTTTTACACTACCTTAAGAATCCTAAGCTCTACCAACTAAAAATAGTCACTGAACAAGCCACAATAAACACGATTTTTAGACCAAAAACCGACCAGACAAAAAAAAACGTCCACAGATACAGCAACAAACTTCCAATCTAACCCTTTCACTGCCGCTGTGCTACGGTTCTCAGTTCCCAGTTCCCAAAAGGAAAAAATCTAAAAATATGGTCATTTTGGAGGCTTTAACAAAACCGAAGGTGCGATTAACGTGAGTTCCTTCACACCACCATCGAGGTCACCGAGTGTCGCCAAGACCAGTTAAATTAACCATCATATTTTATATAACCTTAAACCAAAGAAATATACAGAGCTGTTGACACCACTTTTTAGTTTTTACCTCTTGATTAATAAACGTATTACGTAAAACTGTATTTTAAAATATTATTTTTGTGTGTTATTTATAATCTGTCAGTTGATTTGTTAGTTAGTTTGTAATGTCAGTCAGCGTTTTGATTTTTGACACCCAATTTATAGACGCCGGGGTCAACTGTCAAAAAAAATGGTTGTTGATACTTATATCTGATTACCTCTCATTCTTAATGATTGCTTGATTAATTACCGCCCATTAGAAACGTTGAAATGTTTATGCTCTTGAATTATTCATAATTAATTGAGTATTAAGTTTTTAAGAACTTTGCAATGGGTGTCAAGTATCGCCGTAAGTAATACATTACATTTTTGATGTTCGTCGTAATCGGGTTTGAAAAGTATAATATAACCGGTAAATGTTTCGATTACTCTGTAAAAAATATAAAAATAAAATTTTATAAGCTAAGTAGATGCTTACAAATGCTACTGGTACCTCATACTCTCAAACATAATTCAAGAAAAAACATAAAACATTCACATTACGAACTTAATAAGCACATTTCAATACAAAATAGGTAATCTAGAATTTACATATCGCTATAAAAATTTTACTACCGTCCTACTGGTATCAAAAAAAAATATAGATTGTCACACCAAAATGCTACTTGGACACATATCCTCAGCTCCAATTATGGACTAAGAGTAATAAATTATATTAAATTTATCATTTATGAATTCCGTAGCGGCGAGCGGCTACCGGCGGCGTTCCTTTGACGCGCCGCCATCTTGCCGCGGCCATGTTTGTTTTGTTTTTTTAGGGTTCCGTAAAATATTAACGGCTAAACATTTATTTTATGATCATTTTAGACTCGAATGCGATGCTATAAGCTTGGAACCAAGTAGGACTTATATGTAAAGTTTAGAATGTAATCAACTTTAACCTTTCAAGTTGTAGGTGTATTTATAAAACTTTCTTCGTTTACTTTCTAAGTAGCTGAGTGTGTAACGTTGACACATGACTTTTCATCTTCACGTGTGATAAATCCTAACCTAGTTTTTTTAGAGAGAGCAACGAAAGGATTGTCTTTTGCCCTAGGTATGTTATCTATTCTAACAAATTATAGTTTAATAGAGAAATTAGGCTAAAGCAGCATGCTAAAGAATGCTCCTATCCTAATGAAGATGGTTTATTTGATCTAAACCTTCATATCTTAAGACTCTCTATCATCCTCCGAGCCTTTTCCCAATCATGTTGGGGTCGGCTTCCAGTCTAACCGGATTCAGCCGAGTACCAGTGCTTTACAAGAAGCGACTGCCTATCTGACCTCCTCAACCCAGAAACCCGGGCAACCCGATACCCCTTGGTTAGACTGGTGTCAGACTTTCTGGCTTCTGACTACCCGTAACGACTGCCAAGGATGTTCACTGACAGCCGGGACCTACAGTTTAACGTGCCATCCGAAACACAGTCAATTGTGTCTAAGATATACTTAGAATATACATACAAACTTAGAAAAGTTGCATTGGTACTTGCCTGACCTGGGATCGAACCCGTGCCCTCATACTTGAGGTTGGTCCTTTACCCACTAGGCCACCACGACTTTTCTCTCTTGATCTTAAGACTCTCTATCTGTACGTAATTAAATCTATATAATAAAACCGCAAAAGTTTCCACAAATTAGGTATTTCGTACTTGTAATTTTTCCTACTTTTCTAATTACTTTTAATAAAGTATAAGGAAGTAGGTAAGTTCCTAATACTTCAACCTAAATCCTACGGAACCATAACCTAAGTTATTAATACACCTAACCTTTTTTCAACTTAATGCAATGCTCCTGTATACGTCAGTTCCTATCTCAAGCTTGTCATTTCACTAAAATGACAAGTAAAAAATTTTGCTACCTCCTTCCCGATAACAGTGGTTCTAAGATAACTTTGTGAGTTAAACCGCAGTTCAGTTAACTTGACGATTATGGAAATTAATGTTTTTTTGTTGTCGGTAATTAATTTGTCATTGTATATGATATATTAGGTTTTATTGATAGTTATTTTATTGCAAATGCTTAATGGTTGTCGCCATGCATGACATATGTAGTTCCAGATGCTTTTATGAGTTGCTAACTCATGCATCAGACTGATCATCATGTATCTAGCCTTTTCCCAACTATGTTGGGGTCGGCTTCCAGTCTAACCTGATGCAGCTGTGTACCAGTGCTTTACATGGAGCGACTGCCTATCTGACCTCCTAAACCCAGACTCAAAATGTCAGGCTGATTTTTTAATTTATTTTTTAATTTACTGTTATTTTAAGTTTGTTATCGCTAAGATTTCATGCTGTACTAAAGTCAGAAAAAGAAAAATCTAGTCATTTCCGCTTTGATAAATTATTCGGAGTTTTGGTTATTTTTGCAATTTCTGCCTAAGTAACAAAGACATACATTACAATATCAAGCATAAAAATAATTAAGTATGTGGTTACGTAAATTATATCGATATCGAGTCGATAAGATTATGAAATCAAAGTCCACATTAACATTCAATTTATAAATAAAACGCGTGTGAATAAGAATCAACATAAACTATGCTAATATACCTACAATTTTTTTTTTGTTTTGTTTTGTACCGCAAAAGGGTTCGAAACTGAAACCGATTTGAAAAATTCTTTCATTGTTGGAAAGCTACACTCTCTCTGAATAACATAGGCTATATTTTATCTCAGTATGGTCAGTAGTTCCCCACAAAACGCGGGTTATATTCGTAGCTAGTATTTAAACAGAAATATTGCGTTCTAAAAATAACCGTTTCATTTTTCCTTTAATACAGATGACTAAAATTCAATCCACTAGGCACAGCAAACTCTATAGCAAAAATCTTTTATGCATGAAAAGAAAAACACAAATGAAACCGTGTGAAAACCGACACTCGGGTTTTTCACGGTCGGGTCTCTGGGGCCCCCGTCGCGTCCCTGTCGTTTGGAGGGTTAATTCATTTGTCGCAGCGACATCCTGAGGGTTGGTTCCGCCTGATTTCGCACTTATTGTTTTGTTATTTTGAATAATTTAAAGGGAAACGGTTGTTGTTGCTTGGAAGTTATTTTTTTTGTTTTGTTACTCAATGGTAAGATGACTTGTGTTGTCATATTTTTCTTACATCTGACCATTTTTGGCACAGTTGACAGTTGCTAAAATAACGGTATTTTCCTTGAAAAGTGGTAGCGATGAGAGCACAAAACTTTTAGTGTATTTTTATTATATGTAGTATATTTTTTGTTGTTCCCTCATAAAATGACATACCTAACTTTAAATGATTTGCTTCACAAAAGAGCTTTTAAATAATTTACAAAAATACGTTCACTATGTCATCAATACTAGATTTAGGGAAAATCCTCATTATTTTCACGTTAATAACGATAAAACAGAAGAAACAAGATTATAATTTTTTATTCTTTGTCTATTAAAAATCTATTATGTATTTTTTTTCTGAGTGACGCCCACATCTTTCTATTATATGTTATTTAACGTTAAACATGGTGTTGACGCTAGAATTCTGCAAAGTGCTTGACGGAAACTTCGTAAATGTTTTTCATTTTGTGTTTGCTTGTTACAGTTCCAAACTATAATATCTAAACAACAAAATAAGAGATAGACTTAAACCTCGATATTTTATGTGTTGTTTTAACTAGTTACTACTACTGTAAAATACCTAGTTACTGCATGCACGCGGGTAAAAAGTAGCCTTCTTCGATAAATAGCCTAACTAACACTGGAGGAACTTGTCAAATCAGACCAATCATAAGATAAGCGCGTTCAGTCAAACAATCCGATAATCTTTTTAGCTTCACAATTCAATATTAAATACAGATTGCGCGAAATATTTCACAAACCTTTCGAGCTAAAGTGTGAGAAACATCTACTAACCAATTGAAATCAATATTTAACTGTCTCCCACAATATATCCACTCAGAAACTAAGAAAACAAATCATCACCCACTCATTATTATTCAATTAAACATCTAGTTTGTTTATAGGGGGCGCTGTGCGAAAGTTAACACTTGCTTTGTTTATTTATGCTCTGGGCTTAGAAGACCCACCTACGGCACGCGCGGGTTATGTTGGAGTGAAAAAAATAAGTTGGTGGTTTTTGGGTCAATATTAATGTTTAATTTACTTTGATAGATAAAATAAAACACTGGTACTCAGCTATGGTCGCTATGGATAGTTGGGAAAAAGGCTCTGAAGATGAAGATGATGATGACTTTGGACAGATATACATATCTTTTTTCTTGAACTTTCAATATCTTTACTTGATGTAATAAAGAGTGTTTTGCTTGTACCATAAAGGCTCCGAAACTACTGACTTGATTTGAAAAATTCTGTCACTGTTGGAAAGCTATACACTCTTCCCAAGTAACATATTGCTATATTTTATCCTGGTACGGTCAGTAGTTTCCACTTGTCGCGGATAGTTGAAAAAAATGAGAAAATTATGTCTTTTCCAATTTACCGGAAAATTGTATTTTAAGTAATTTCATTATATTTTTAGCTTACTATATCAAAAATTACAACAAACAATATCCACAATTAACACACACGTGCCAAAAAGCGAAAAACATTTCAGTCAACCCTCAAGGCTATGGTTACTTTATACCCCAACCCTCGACTGCTAATTGTAAAGTCAACACGTTGTTTACTCAGAAAACTGTTTTTAGTGATTGTTTGTGTTTTTTGGGAAGTGCATCCTGAGGGTTAGGAGAGGGTGTGAAGTGAGAGACAATATTTTTGAGTGGTATATCGAGGAGAACGTTGCAAACTTTTAGTCGGCCTATTAGATAGTTTGTTTGGGCTCATAAATCAGTATGAAGATGAATGGTAGTACGCACATTACGGAGGTCGGGTATTTAGCCGGTATCAGACCGACTGAAAACTGATCGGAATCAAGATTTTTTTAAAATGTTTGCCAACCATCTCTTAGGACACAACATATATTTTTGCTTTGTCTTTGAGCAGCTTTTCTAATATTCTAAGTACCTACCTAACGACTCTATATAGTTTTATATCATACTTAATTAAATTATTCTCTCTTATGCAAAAAAAAATCCTAACTCACTCCACTACTTACCTTGTCTCCAAATATGTTTTAACTTACTAACTTCCATTTTTTTAACAATAAAGTCTAATCTTCCTCAAAGTTATCTAAATTTAGATGTAAAATTAACTAATTTACTTAATACAGTAATTAAAACCAGAAGATAATCTCTATTTTTCCTTCATCCTCAGATCAATATGAAAAGCCCTGGAGTTGGAGTAAGTCATTTCATTCATTTTGATTTTATTTCAATACCCTCAGCCTTTCAAAATAATTTTACTCCCTTGCTTTCAAAATATTGACTAACAAATTCAATTTTTGCACCATCTTTTCATATTTTTATAACTCATTCCAAATTTTAACCTAAACAAGCAATCATAAGAGGTTTTAATAATCCTTAACCAAATCTCAAAGAGCCTGACATATAGGATATTTTATTCACTCTTGATAATCCAAATGCATGGTTACCTAATCTATCTTTAATACACAACTTTAACCAGCTTTTTCTTGAGAACTACTTACTACACTTATCCACAATTAATTTTACTAATTATAAATTAGTCTTTTAACACCACTTGCATACGCAAAAGTATTTAGACTATCGTCATTTACCCCCGTTCCCAATATTGTATTCAGTTGTTTTCCTTACCAGAGATAGGACTTTAACATTATTCGAATGAGGCTAATATCACAATTCTAGACCTAGTAAACAAAACAATATATTGCTATATTCATAAGGAACGGCCATTCGATGACATCGGGGCAGCAAAGATATTTGACAAGAAATATACTATCTTACTTTTCGTTGCAAAAGCTACTTCCAATATAATAAAAATAGTCTTACAAAAGGTTTCTTCTCACATAATATGAATTTGAGCACGAGTAAATATAAGTTCTTATGTATGAACAATAATTCAATTAGACAAATCCCCCCGAGTGGTCACACGGTACGTCACGACACGTGCCAATAAGTAGCCACTTGTGTTGAAGCGCTAGTCGTTATTAACCAGCTTCCACTATTGGTGTCACCCATTTCTTGGGGGTAGGTACATCCAGTACTACTCTGCTCATCCGGATAAAATAACCCGCTTCGGTAAACGAGGTATCTGTCACTGAATGAGTTTTCAAATCGGATCAGTAGGTAGTTCCTGTAATAGTGGCGTTTAAGCAAACGAACTCTTCAGCTTTATAGCTGAAGCTGCTATATATACTAGCAGTTTCCCCGTGGTTTCTCCCACGTCCCGGTGGAACTTCTTCCTATAGCAGGACGAAATATAGCCTATGTTTCAGTAATAAGGGATACTCTAGCTTCCTAACAGTGAAAGAATCCTACAAATCAGTTCTGTTGTTTCGGCGCCGTTAGGGTACAAACCAACCAACAAAAATATTTTCTTCTTTATTACAGTAATCGTAGTAATACATAAAGAAGTATAGATTAACATAAATAAGTTTTTCTATCAGAATATTCTTTTTTGAGATTTTTCTGAAAAACGGTAAAAATCATCCACACATATAGTTGTTTATTTACGCATGCGCGTTTCCACATCAATAATCAAGTCATCCTCTTAATTATTAACCGTAAATATATTAATATATTCAGTGCGAATTGCTGTGCAAACAGATAAAAAGGCCAAGCGTGGCGGACACGTGCGCGCCCCACGCTCGCTCACTTACGACTGACGACAACGACCATAGATAATGAGGTTTCGGTTTTCGAAATTTAAATTTTGAGAAAATATTTATGTGGGTACTCGAGGGTAGTGTTACTCACCATGAAAAGGCATACGTAAGTGGTACGTAAATAAAATATAAATATCAAGCAATTTTTCCATGTTTATATTATTGAATGCTTGATAATAGGGTACTTACCTTTGTAGATAGTTATTAGGTACAAGATTATCTCACATTTTTTTTATACATAATTTTAAACAATATAATTAATTATTCCTTAAGAAATAGTAGTTTTCTATTTTTCGTTTTTGACAATCAAAGACATCCGAAATTATTTTCAAAAAATCATATCAACCCACCAAAATAACCAAAAACTTAAATCAATGGCTCCATATCCGTAACATCGCAAACAGACAAACAAACCGCCCCCCAGTCATTAAAGAAATAAATTGTAACCGAGCATCGAACCCCCTTATCTCGACTGGCCACTCCTAACATGTTTATCGTCGAGTTAATCCTTAACGCAATGGGAGAAGGAGATAGGCGTATCCGATCTCTTTGTTCTGCCCTTAAAGTAGTAGTCTTTTCTTGGAAGTTTAAGTAAGATCTGAAAATTAGTGGAAAGAATCTAGGTGGTCGTGGCTTAGTAACAGCTGAACTGTCAAACGATTGAAGGTTAAGCAACGCTTATCAAGGTCAGTCTGTGGATGGGTGCCATATTTCGAAAGGCACATTTATTATAAGTTTGCTTAAAGCGTGAGCAGAGATTTTCTAAACAAGCCCTAATGTCAAAGTTTTCTCAAATCAGCCTGACGGCTTCTGTAGTGGAATTGTACTGAAAAACTACTACTACCAAGTCAGCCGATGATGAAATGTTAAGGTTAACGTTGCTATATAACACTATCTATTTGAAAAGTAGGTTCTTTAATAACAAACCTGAAAAGCTATTATTATGCACCTAGAACTCACATCCAAGTATCTACAACAATTAGTTTGTGCTTTCAACCAATAGTTCTATGAGACTGCTATGGAACAGAAAGACCTTTGCAAGTGAATTATTCAATTAATTACAGAAATCACCACTAACTGTTCACGCCCATGAAATATATTTATTACCGTCCATCTACCCTTGCAACAAATAAGCAATAATTTATTGGATATATTTCAATTCTCCTACAATTCGGTTAGCACCCCTGCATCAGGGTTGCTACATTATCATGCTAATAAAATAACTCAACGCATACTTTCCACATTAACATCAACCATGACCCTTAACTTCCAAGTCTTAAGGTTCAAAATTGAACGAGAAAGTTTGCTATTTTCCCTCCGTGGTAATCTATCACAACTTGTCATGTTTCGCGCCCCTGTGGCAGTGTTGCCAGCGCAATTTATGTGTTAACATGATTTATAGGCTGGCAACCCTCGTTTCAGTGGGTGTTGCTACCTATTTTGTTATGTAGGTAAGTAATGTATGTGTGATATATATAATGTAATGAATTTCAAGATCACCCGCGTACCGGGGGAATTACTTTCAGTGCCAGAATAAAAAGTAGCCTAATGTTACACTAGTGTATTAGCTACATGACTGCCTAGTTTCATCAAAGCCCCTTTTGCCGTTTAGGCTTGATTGAGAAACAAACGTCCAAACTCAATAAAGTACTTGCCTTTACTAGCATTTAGAGTGTCCATGGAGTTTCTTGCCGGTTCTTCTCCATGAGACCCACTCCTTGGAACGGTGCAACTAGCTTGACGTATCGAAAGAGCTTTTATGTTATAAATTTAGTATTTCCCATTTTCTTTCCACCAAAAAACACGTCCCACAATGCCTCTAAAACGATTAAAACCGCCTTAATAAATAAATTATCCTTTTCAATTACAATAATGTTTGTTGTTCACGCATCAAAATCATTGTAGCAAAGTAACGTTACAAATCAAATAGGATGTTAGGAACTTACCCTCTCTTAGAATACTCCTCTAAAATAACAATCCGGTTTAAATCCGAACGCGCCCATTAAAGACCCCTCCGAAATGTCAAACTGACAGTTGACGCGTCCCGCCATTTTGAGAAAGCTTTTTGAATGCCGTTCTTTATTTTCGTTGTGATGTTTTTTTTATTGATTTTTTTTTATCTTTAATTTAATTATGGTAATAGAAAGTAGACTTAATTTTGTCGCTATTTTTTTATTAACAACAACTAACAATAGATTTGGTAGCTGACCATTACCCTTAGCTTAAAATGCACATTGCATATTAAACAGTCGGCCAACAGTTGACCTGAAAGTTGACTTAAAAAAAAGTTGTTTTTTTTTTTTAAGTCAATACCGTGAATTTAATCATAGTTTTAGACGATTTCATACTGGTCAAATAATACCCAATCGTTGTTATATAACATCTTTGTACTTACCGAGCGCCCGATCCAAACTATCGTCTAACTAAAAAGTTTGCTCTAAAAATGCAAATGGCGACACTAAAACAGCTTCTATTCTATAGATTTCAATGATGACATCCTATAATCCGCTGCAGCTGTGCCCTCAAAGTATTTTACACGTCATTAGGAGTCCCTACTCCCCAGACACCAGGGTTGAGGGTCAAATGCCGTGGAAAACGGAAAAATAATGCGTTACTCCCCTTTATGTACTCAACAAATTAGCTTAACCATTTATTTTTATGTGGTGCGGTGTTGCTGTTGTTTTTAAGACCTTTTTTTGTGTTTGGATAAGTTAAAAAGAGATTTTTACACGTATTGAACTAAATTAAATTAAGTGTGCATTAAAAACTAAGTTTTTAGTAAAAAAATAATCGAAGTTGTTTGTTTAAGCACATCCTTTAATCAAGTATATTAAACCACAGGATAGCTACAATATACAATTTCTTCCGCATCCTGTAGGAATTTCTTCCCGTATCCGGATAAAATATAGCCTAAATTACTCGGGAAGAGTTTAATAGCTTTTCAGCTGTAATAGTACTTTTCAAATCGGTTCAGTAGTTTCGGCGCTTTTAGGATACAAAAACAAACAAAGGAAAAAATGTTTCCTCGTCATCATATTAGCATCAATAATTCCCAATACATTGACAAATATACAAAAAAAAACATGTTCCAAATTCTCACCCGCACACCAAAAATGCCAGTAATTTGACCACCTTACAAAAAGTGAGCGATTATCAACACAATCTCTTAAGCTTAGACACAGGAGCCCAAACATGACTCCACCATTAGGCCGTGGCTATCGGAAATCAACCCAGTAGTCGTGATAAGATCGGAAAGAAAAAATATAAGTATAACAAATATGGAGTAAATAAAGGATACAGATGTGTGAATAGAGACGATTTTTAACCGATTTCAAAAACAGAAGATTCTCATTTAAGTAGTTTTATGAAATACAGGGATTTGCGATGGCAATTTCAGTATGCAGCTTAAAGATTTTTATAACTAAAGGTAAACTTGAGAAATAAAAATACCTAATATAAAATCAAACCTGAGAATCCTACATTTGAGCAGTTGGTAACTCTCTAATAGAAACATTAACTTAAAACCGATTTCAACCTAAAATACACAGAAAGGAGCAATATTTAACCCGTTCCCTGACAACCTATTTACCTGACAACAAAGAGAAGTATCACAAACATACGTGCCCCACATTCATTACAATAAAAGCCATTACAAAATAGAAATATTCACAAACCATGTGCGGATCTCTAAAAGTCTCCAACTACGGAACCCCGAAACCCGGCCATGTCACAAGGATTAGCGATACCCATTGTCAAATGACAATTGAAATCTATCCAACTTGCTCCTCCACGACCCTATTTCATACGAGTAAAAGAGACGCACATACGAATACATTTTCACTTTTCAACATGTGACAGATCGTTCGTATTTGTTTGGATATTCACAATGGCGCGAGTGAGTTTCAAAATGGATATTGTATTATTTTTGTATTTTTAATCCGTCACGGAGAGAGCTATTATCAATATTCGTGGAATTGTTGTACTAGATTGAATTTTGTTTGTATGATATTTAAACGCGATATCAAAAAGTGCATTTTGATATTTGATACCGAATTCTATTTCTAAATGCGTTCCGATTTTGCGAATTCAAATGATAGTTCTATGAAATATGTGATGTTTTATTTTGAATTTTAATTTGTCACAGTTAGGTATGTAGTTCTTATTGGATTTTAATAGTTATTTTTAGACTAAATGTCTAAGCTTAATATTTGGGACATACTGACACTAGTAATTAGGCCCTATTTTCAAATTAACTAAATTATTGTGCCTCAAATTAGCAAAATAATTATACACCGATCGTTTTTTTGATGAATAATGATGATGGTGAGAATTCTGTCAAAATTTAACTGAAAATTGACAGCTGTCAACTGCAGAAAATATTCGGTACAGGCACTTTATTATGATTTACACAATTCCCATATTAAAAGATATACCTAAGTTTCTAAGTAGTATATCTAACCAAATACACATTTTCCTTGCAAATATCTCCAATATTGCAACATATATGAAACAGGAACTGTCAGACTCTTGCACCGGTCTAGTTAGTCCACTTTCATACAGGTAGGACTTGGTACAGATCCTAACAAGAATATCTTAATGCATTTATAATTAATGTTATTATCTTTGACAGTATTGATATGTTCGAATACGTAACACTTTAAATGACTGCAAAATTATCGCTCGATCTTAATTGCTATTATAACAAATCATTTAAAACGCTAAATCGTAGTATGTAATAATACCTACAATACACCTGTACCTGTATTACATGCAATAGTACCTATTAATCTAAAGAGCTGAACAGAAACTAAAATAAAAATTAGCTCGATTAATAAATATAGAATTAGCTGGTTTTAAGTGTCAAAATCACAAACACGGCCTTAATCATGCCCTAGGGTGGAAAATTATGAAAATAACATGTCGTATGAAAAACAATAAGAGGCTATACTTATGACTTAAATACTCCTTGATATTTCAGTTATTTCCATTCATCTAAGTATCTACTACGTCTATTGGACTGACAGAAACATATCTTACAACCTCTACAATCAGTTCAAAAAACAAACATTTTAATCCCAACCACAAAAGACGTAACATTCCATAACCAAAAATAAACAATTGCTCTAATACTCTATGCTCACTCTCGTTGTCTATGGCAAACAAAAGCGGCGTACACGAGCGCGCGACACGCAGTCTATCTCTGACCATTCACAAGAGAACATCTAGTTTAACATGCGTCAAACCAATTTATCATTAAAGTTTTAAGTTAGATGTAATTTGGAGATGAGTAATGGCAGGATTTGTTAATGATTTTTAATTTCTATGGGGATTACAAGGTATTATGAAGGTTTGACCTCCTTTCTTTGTCTTTCTGTTTACTTGAGTAATGGGGGATAAATTCCTTTTGGCTGTTATGTGACATATATTTGAAGACATCTTGTTTTGTTACGCCTCTTGTAAAGGTACAGGAGGTAGCCTATAAAGTGGGTCAAGTTTCAACTTAGACATAATGCTGTTTCTTAGCAATAGTTTTTAATCCACAAAGAATGTTTATGACTCCTATAAAGCGAGAATACACACCATCATCAGCTGCCTAGCCTGATTTCAACTATGTTGTAGTCGGCTTCCAGTCTAACCGGATGCAGCTGAGTAACAGTGTTTTACAAGGAGCCACTACCTATCTGACCTCCTCAACCCATTTACCTGGGCAACCCAATATGCCTTGGTAAAACTGGTGTACTGGTGACTACCCGTAGCGACTGCCAAAGATGTTAAATGATAGTCAGGACCTATCTACGGTTTATCGTGCCGGCCAAAACGCGGTCATTGGTGTCCAAGATATAGGTACCTACTTGATGTTGATGATGATGATGTTACAGCCTTTTTATCGTCCCACTGCTGGGCTGCGGCCTCCTCTCGCACGGAGAAGGATTGAGCGTTAATCACCACGCTTGCTCAATGCGGGTTGGTACTTAGAAATACACAAAACGAGAGAATACACCATATAATTAATTTCCTTACTTAAATAAAATTAAATACATTTCTCAGGCATGACGTTAAATATTATTCCCATACTATATTAATTCACGCCATAAACTCAAGAGAGTTGATTGATAGAATATTTAAAAAGCTTTTTAAAACCCGTTTCATTTTATTAAGTTGCGATGAGTGGAACAATTATTGTCATATTTTAATTAATATTCATGGGAAACGGAAAAACCAGTGGCCATAGAGATGGGACGCGATTATCGACTAAAAGATCGATACGATTATTATTATCGATAAGTTGTAGATAGTGATTTTTATCGCTTCATATAAAATTTTAATTGATATCTTTAGTAAATTATGATTTTCTTATTGAAGGTTATTGTTGATAACTCTATTGGTTGTCTTAGTTTATCATTGTGAATATGAATTATTAAACACATTGTATTACATAAATAATTTAATAACCATACAGTGACTGAAAAAATATGAATATCATCTTTTACAGTTTTTTAAGGATATAAATCTCTCTCAGTACATTTTCAATATAAAACAATTAGCTGTTTCATGCATTTTCATCCGCATCCCCAAGAAATTTTAGAAAACATAGCCTATATTCAGTGCAGTAAATGTGGCTTTCTAGCACTGATATAATTATTCAAAGCATTTCAATAGATCCGAAGCCAAACATACAAACAGTAAAATCATTCCTTTTATACGAGTATATGTATTAGTACAAATAAAACCTTCGTTTCTAATATTTTCTTCTACATAATGGAGCTTAGTCTAATTTTATTTGTCATTAAAATATTTTCATTTATAATATCAAACTGTATATCACAGATTAAAAAAATCCAGTAGCACACATCACTAAAGTTCGAATCTATGAATACAAATAACTAGAAAAGTTTTATAACTTTTTATTGATATCGTTAAAAACATAAAATGTAGCATAAATAATTTGTTTTGTTGCATAACTTAATACTGTTTAATATCAGAATTTAGAAGATTTGTCATAAATTAATATCGGTCGTAAAAGTTTTAAAAAGTGTGCTACCATTTTTGTTTGACTGTTTATGATGAAAAAAAGTTACAATTTCACAGAAACTTAAATTTTGCGATTGGTCTACCAAAGGAATAAGAATAAGTAGAGATGTCCTATACAACTTATACCACGAAAAATCAATGACTTCTGATCCTTCTTTCCATAACTATGTAAGGAACTACTCAAAGATATTCAAAAAAGTATGTACCCTTGCTAAATCCAAATCACTTAGTAGAAAAATTGCGAAATCTGACAATAAAATAAAAACTGTCTGGAGTATTATAAACTCTGAAACAGGTAAAACTAAATCACGTGACAATGATCCCCGATTAATTATTAATAATGTTATCGTCTCCGATAAAGCAGAAGTTGCCAACGCGTTTGATTCGTATTTCTCAAACATCCCGGTAGAGGTAACAAAATCACTTAACTCGTCCTCTCACACGGCTGAATCAATGCTAAAAACAAATTTTCCTAAAAATCTACCCGACTTTAAATTTAATCGTATTACGGAGCACACTATTTTAAGAACATTTAAGAGCTTAAACTCAAAAAGTACGGAAGATCTATGGGGAATTTCTGTGAAAGCCCTTAATTCCATTATAGTCTGCATCGCCCCCATATTAAGTGATATTTTTAATCTTTGCATTGACAGTGGTATCTTCCCTGACCTCATGAAGCACAGTAAAATTATTCCAATCTTCAAGTCAGGTTGTAAGAAAAACCCTTCTAATTATAGACCGATCTCTGTTCTTCCCGCGCTAAGTAAAATTTTTGAACGGATCATGCTAGATCAGATGTCCAGTCATTTTAACCTCAATCATATATTCCATGACCACCAGTTTGGTTTCTCGAAGGGTAGATGTACTACAGACGCAGGTGTCAGGCTAGTGACTCAAATCCTAGAAGCCTGGGAGAACTCACAGAACGCTTTAGGTGTATTCTGTGACCTTTCCAAGGCGTTTGATTGCGTGGATCACAACACTCTTATTTGTAAACTAAACCATTACGGAATTCGTGGTAAAGCTCTCAAACTTGTCTTATCCTATTTGTCAGACAGACAGCAAAAAGTAGATATAAACGGATCAACATCTTCAGGGTCATTAGTTAAAATGGGCGTGCCTCAAGGTTCAATACTGGGCCCCTTTCTATTTCTTGCGTATATTAATGATCTCCCGTACATGATGTCTGACTTGGCAGATGTAATTCTATTTGCAGATGACACTTCCCTTATTTTTAAAATTAATAGAAAAGAATCTAGCCATGTACATGTAGATGATTGCCTGGCTACTCTTTCAAAATGGTTTGCTGCCAATAATCTATTACTAAACAGCACAAAACAAAATGTATAAAATTCGCGTTACCCAATGTAGCCCAAGCTGATCTCAACATCACGCTTGAGGGTAATAAACTAGACTTAATTAAAGAAACCACTTTCTTGGGCATAACCTTAGATTCAACATTACAATGGGGTGCCCACATTACCGCCTTGTCGGCTAAACTTAGTTCTGCAGCTTTTGCAGTAAGAAAAATAAAGCAACTTACGGATGTAGCAACGGCTAGGCTAGTATATTTCGCCTACTTTCACAGTCTAATGTCTTATGGCACTTTGCTGTGGGGGGCAGCGGCTGACGTAGAATCTGTTTTTATACTTCAGAAACGGGCAATTCGAGCTATATATAATATGGGACCTCGCGAATCACTGAGAGAGTTTTTTAAAGAAATCAATATTCTCACGTTGCCTTCTCTCTATATTCTTGAAAACATCATGTTTGTTCGAAAAAATTTACACCGGTACGAGGTAAAAAGCGACATTCACAATATTAATACTAGAAATAAGCATAAAATAGTCGTCCCAAAATTTAGATTAAGCAAAACAAACAAATCGTTTCTAGGGAATAGTGTTCGGTTTTACAATAAGCTACCTAAATGTGTAACAGACCTTACTGATAAAAAATTCAAGAATGTCGTCAAGTCTACTCTTATTAAGAGAGCATACTATAAAATCAAAGACTATATTGACGACAAGGATGTATGGCGTTAGTCCTATATTGCACAAGTGGCTTCCCTGGCGACTGGCAGGCTGTCTAGGAATATCTCTGTCCTCATTAATGTTCTTGCTCTTATCACGTTGTTATTATTATTATTTCTTTTTTTCTTTTGCTTTATATAACTTGGTTTGTTTAATTTATTAACTTCTTAAAATAGTTTGTATAATAATTTTCTCTAATAACTTCCTAGTTCAACTTGCATTGTATAACTTTCTCAAAGTCAACCCAAAAAATATTGTAAACATTTCTTTTTCATGTTATTGTCGTATGTATCAATACATACAAATTGTAACACCTATTATGTTTTTAAAAAGAGTAACCATGGAGTTTCTTGCCCGTTCTTCTCCATAGGAAGCTACTTTTGGAATGGGTAACTAGAATCAAACTTAGTTATAATTTTGACGTTCATAAGTGCTTGTAAAGGCCTACATGAAATAAATGATTTGATTTGATTTGATTTGATTTGATTTGATGTTCTAACTTAAGAAACGCTGGATCAATTTCTATATCCCAAGATATGAGGAAGCCTACTTTACAATTCATCTGCCTAGTTTTCTCAACTATGTTGGGGTCAGCTTCCAGTCTAACCGGATGTAGCTGAGTACCAGTGTTTACGTGGAGTGACTGCCTATGCGACCTCCTCAACCCATTTAAGTACCCGGGCAATCCAATACCCCTTGTTAAGATTAGCTGTCAGACTTTTTAGCTTCTGAATTCTGTAACGACTGACTGATAAATAACAGCCGGGATCAATCAATTCAACATGCCTCCCGAAACACAATTAATTGGGTTGGGGAAATAAAATTTCTTTCATAAACAAGAAAATGCAAGTTATTGATAACTTGGATTTTACAGTATGTACAGGTATTTGAATACCTATACATAGTCCCCTAGATCTGTGGTGGAATCACACATTATCATAATAATTATGCCTATCTACGACATTCCGGCGATCTATCAAATATTTTAGTACCATATGTCTTCATTATTTATGCCTGTCGCCATATTTTAGTTTTACACCTCTAGTTTTACGATTTTTATGTGTCTATTCAAATGTGAGAATATCAAACCTTCAGATTTTAATTTTATTTGGTGACCGCAAAAATGTTCGTAATCAAAATTCTTAATTAGTTCTTAAATATATGTTTTCACATTTTATTGGGATTTGCAAGTGATTTAATGTAAGGGTCCGGCTACCTAATTCATCAAAATTTAATATCTGGCATATTTACAGCCTAAAATCGAAAGGAAACCTGAAATTAAACGTCTCGTCAAATAATTTCACCACTTTGAAGTTAGTCATTATTTGATGTCACGCATAATGTTTAGCAAACTTATACGAACTTCGTTGCGCACCCGGACAAATAACCTACACCTAGCCTTCCTTGTGCTATACTATAACACTGACAAAAACATTCAAATCTTATTAAATACACGAACAAACTCTTCCCCTTTCTTTTAAGTATAGTTAATTCCTTCAACTAAACCATACTACATATATGTATATTTAATTCATTTCCCGTTGTCCACAGGCGTAAACCCGCGCAAACAGCGACGAGAGCGCACGACATTCACTCGTGCGCAGCTCGACGTGCTCGAAGCGCTATTCGGCAAGACGCGCTATCCTGACATCTTCATGAGAGAGGAGGTGGCTCTGAAGATTAACCTTCCTGAGAGTAGAGTGCAGGTATGGGTAAAAACACGTTTACAATAAAATAAAACTCGCAAGTCCGACGAATACTGTGCTGAAAACTGCATCAAAATCGGTTCTGAAAAACGTGACATGCAAACGCACGGGTCAAACAGAGGACCTTCTTTTTTTGAAGTCGGCTAAAAAAAAAGAATTTCTTATTAGGAGTAAACGGGGTCGATTGTACTTAGGGATGGTTGTAACATAAAAAATTTACCTAAAGCTCTAGTATGAGTGGAGAAACCGATAGGCTTAAAATCAAACTGATTTAAAACACACTACACTTGGGCACATTTTCACCAGTAACATAAATATTTGTTTTCCTTAAAACGACTGTTTACTTTGAAGATTTAACGTGAAATTCACATTAGGTAAACAGTTGTTTTAAGAAAACTGACTATGTGTTGTCGGTGAACTTGGACCTCAATAGTATGAGATTCTTTGGCTACCGTTGTGTAATGTTAAAGTAATGAGGTTATCCATTTTACCTCAACATTCTTTAATTCAAGGCCTTAACCTTCGCTAACAATACATAAGACACGTAATTCTAAACAAAATTTTCATATTTAACCACTAAATCAACATTCCATCAGGCTTACGCAACAAAAATTTATTCAAAATCTAGTTAATACATTATAAAATTACCATCAGTCTTATCAAGCAAGCGGAGAAAAGCCGTAGATTATTAACTTTCAATTAACTCTAGATAGCGCATCTAATACGTGAATAATCCATCATAATGTGAGCCACCCAAACCGCCATTAAAAAATGAACCTCGGCCTCCGTAGACGGGAGCCAACGCTCGACTGATTTCTAATTGGGTGGATGACTAGGTCAAAAATAAATTACGTTGTCATATTCATTTAGTGAAGCATCTAAAAATAATGTCACTTCCATTTATCGTTTTGATGGAATAATTGATTAAATTTTTATATTGATAATATAAGCTAAATAAGAATCCAGTTTGATGTGAAAAATCTGTGACGTCATAAGTTGCGCTTTCATACATATTGCAAAGAAAGTGACAGTTTTTGACAGTTAAATAAAAGTAATGAATTTGACTCGTTGGAAACTACCGTATTCGTTCAAACGTTCAATTTATACCAACACGGATAGAGCATTAGCGCTACCAATCGAATTACGTTCCAAATTTGAAAATCGAATGATTCGATTGTTTTGCGTCGACGGGTGTTGTCGAGTACTTACGAAGCTTTTAAGGATTGTAATAAACATGGCGGTAAAATGGAGATTTCGAAAATGGAATGTTTTGAGAACGGGGTGTGAATTTTTGAAAAATTATGTTCGTGTTAAAATTGGAACGGTAATTTTGCCATAACGGTTTTTTCTTTTAGCCACGGAGTAAGGAAAAATGAGCGAAGATGCCATAATGCAGGTCAAATAAATACGATGGGTATGACCGAAACGATCAGTTATGAATGTATTAACTGGGAGTTCTGGTTCTTTGAGATAACTGTCAACGATTTTTGGTATTACAAATAATGGGCGGGTCCAAAGAAGGCGTATAAGGGCGGAGACAGTAACGTTCCTCGTCCCCCGAACATCCGCATTTTGGCGCGCTATATTCTTAGGCGATTTTCCGTTATGGCATCTCCGCTGGTCATAATTTTGTTTTCTATCTCTATTTTCTATATTTTCTGTCCAAGGGCAGCAAACTGGAATATTAAATCAAGTACATAATACGCTAATGTTTCACTACAGGGCAATGAACTTTGCTCACAAAGAGTTACTTTGTAAAACAATCAAGTATAAGATTTAGCAACCAGTAGTAAGGCCTGGGTCACTCTAGACTTAAGTAATTGATCAAGTTTTCCCGACTACAAGTCCGTCTAACTTTAGGGCTTATTTAACCGACTTAATAAAAAGGAGGCTTATATATTTTCTCCACATTAAGTGATTTATATTTCATTGACATTGACAAAAAAAGCTAGAATGATAGATTACCAGTAATCTAGAACTAACCATTTCAATTAAGCAAAGTATCATTTGCCAAAATCTTCATTATATTTATCTCTATACCCATCACCAATTACCCACCGTAAAAGACTAACCATTAGATGTCCCTACAGACATTAAAGTTCAAACATTATAATTGGGCGTTTAGATGCAACCGTCTGATAGGGCCTTTATCACAAAGGGAGCTTAACACTGGGTGATCTGTTTATTTGCTAGCTAATGAGCCGGCTAGGCGTATAGTTAAGCGACTGTCGTTTAGCCGACGGGTGTCTTGTGACAATCAGTGTAGTGCCCAGTGCCCATGCTGGTTATTAAAAAGTGGTAGGAAAAAGTAAATAAAAAAATAGGTGTCTTTTAGTTAAGGTGACTGACTGACTATTTCTTAATAACTAGACGTAACTCCTCTAGTTATTATCCTTAAGGACTTAAACAAAGAAAAGCTGAATTAAAGTCATAACATTCCAAACGCGGTTTCACCCGCCTACAGCCTTCATTTCCCACCCGATTTAAAATAACATACTTGATTCTGATATATGTAGGTAATTAGGTATACCCTTAATTACTGTAAAGTTTCACCAGAACCCGTTCAGTAGCTTTTACATAGAAGAGTAACAATCAAACAACCCAACTTCCATTTGTAATACTTATTATCTAGTGCGATTTCCTAATGGCATCCAAATTCACCGTCACAAAAGAACTATAAACGTTCCACCTAACAATATGAGTATAACATCTGTCTACATTTGGTTAGTTTTTATATAAAAAACGTTATTAACTCATTATTAGACGAGGGCGGTAAGCCGCAGTTTACTTGGGTAAGCACGAACAATAGTGCACTAAGTTAATGCTTAACCTCCTGTTGCGTAGTGTGATGTTACAAATTCGTAAAATTATAAAAACAGCTAAAATTGCAAATAGATGCAGACTGTAAAAAAATATGTTTTGAAACGTAAAAAGCTTTATTTCATGTCCTTATTTTTTGAGTGCCTAAACTTAACATATGTACTTACAAGGCAATTAAAATAATGAACTATGAAATTTATAAACGACGCGCAACGGTTAGTGTAGTTTTTCTTGTCTTTATAGCGGACTGAAAAAGTGACATATAAACCTGAAAATTATTACTTTATTAATTTTGACAACACAACGCTAATTTACAAAGAATCTTTGATACTCATTACAATCCTGTTTTAGCAAACACGTCTAAAACACCAAATTTTCACAATAACAATCAGCTGTTAACTCAAAAAACCCAACCAAAACTTTCATCCCACAATTTAGTACACAAACCAAAAAGGACCATTTAGAAAACACCCTTACCAACAGTGCAAAACTCACGCTTACTTACAAATACTTATAACATAGTGCGAAAATCACGTTTACTTATAAGTAAGTACTTATAATAAATCATTTGTAATCCGCGCGGTGTACGAACGCGAGAGGTAGCTGCGCATGAGTGGTGTGTAGATGCGGGAAGTTGGTAGTATGTAGTCGTAGTAGGGTTCAGTTGTATTTGTTTGGTTGGTTAAATGGTTTTGTTGGTTAGGTAAAATTTACCTATATCGGTAATATAAAATTTACACCAAATACCAGTGATATAAATAATTGTATGTTAGAGATTTTTTGTTTTCTTGGTTTGTGATTTGAAAGTAAATAAGACAATAAAACGAAAATATATGAACAATTGCATTATTTTTTAATAGTATCTACTTCAATATCTAAGCTTTTCAATGCTACCCTTCTCACTTTCCAGCGGTTAATCCCTTTATTTTCCATATCATGTTCAGTCCATTTGCTTCTCACCTATTCGATACTGTCACTTAAACCAACCATTCTTTCTTTGCCAACAGGTCTGGTTCAAAAACCGAAGAGCGAAATGTCGGCAGCAGCTTCAACAGCAAACAAACACGCAGATATCCAGTAAATCCACCTCCAGTTCCAAGACTACAGTCTCCAACAGCAGCATCAAGGCTTCCACCAGTTCCACTAAGATCACCACTTCGAAAGCCCTGACCAGCTCTTCAAATGTACCTACAACACAGAATTCTAGCATCACAACTTCATCTCCGAATCTGCCGATAACACCCACAACTTCTGTCAGTCCTCCTATTAATGTGATATGCAAGAAGGAGTCAGCAGGATCGAACTACGAGAGTTCTCCTCTAAACAAGAACAATAGCCTAACATCCTTAACTCATTATAATTCTAATGAGCTCAGATTGAGCGGCAAAGAGTCGTCGCCTTCCGATCCTGTGTCAAACATACATGGTTATGGTGTGACGCCGAAACAGGAGCTGTATAGTAGTCCAAAGAGGTTGGATTACGCTAGCAAGTTGGATTATACGGAGAAATTCGGTAGCAACTTGGTGAAGGATCAGTATAGCTCGCGGTTAACGGGGAATCTGACGCCCTTGGGGTCGAATTCTTCAATCATGACGACTCCTTCTCCCCCGATCACTCCTCAGAGCATCAATGGGCCGGGGAACGTGTATCACCCGGATAGTTACAACAGTTTCCACTGGCCGGGCAGTTCGGACTATATCCGGAGCTACTCGACGTCGCACCATCATCAGGGCTACGGGCAGAGCGCGTATAATTCCCCGTATTATCCTAGTCAGGTGAGTTTCTGATATAACTACTTATAAAATCTTATATTTAATTATTATGCACGAGCAAATCAAAAAGCAAAGCTTAAGATGGTTTACTTTATTAATATTTTCTTTGGGGTGTATACTTTAATAACATAGACTGACATTTCTTTAAAACAGCTGCAAGGTACGTTTAAAAAATAATTAAATGCCCCGTGGCAAGACTTATAAAAATATAGAATGGTCAGAGATAGAGGGAGCACAACAGTATTAGAAATAAATGTGAACTCAATTGAGTTCTTAGTTCTTTATTTACTTTATTCACATTGTATAATACAAAGATGCAAGCCCAAAAACATACCATTCTCGTATTTTTACGTCACAACCAAAATCTAATACCAAGTTCTCCCACAGATGGAGTACTTCAACGGTTCATCAGTGAACCAAACGCACGGCAGTCACCACGGCCACAACCTGACCGCCAATGGCAACCAGCTCTACAACCAGGTCTCCTTCGGCAACCCATCCCCTCCAGGAGCCTGGGCTTCCCACCACAACATCCTGTCTTCTGGCCCCGAGTCCCCGGAAAACCAGTCCCAAAACTCCCCCCATTTGAGCATGCTTCAGGCCTCGCAAATAACGAACTTTTCAAATTCGGGGAACAGTTATTTTGCTCCTGAGAAATACGGCATAAATATGGTTTAGTTTATCTAGTCTTTTGTTTGTAGTTTGTAAATATTTTTACTTGTATAGGTGTGAGGGCGATTTGTGGAGATTTTGTGTGTTTTTGGTACTTATTTTTGCGTTTTTTTTTTTGTTTTTTAGAGTGTTAAATGGGAAATGGTTTTAGATTTGCGTTGTTGTGTAATTGAATATCATTTTTCGTTTAATATTTTTTTCTGTCCATACTTTTCCCCTCGTATTTTTGTTATTTTTTTATATTTTTTTAGGTTCTGAATTTTTTTTTTCACTTTTATACAATAAAATGTGAAAATTTACTTAAATACGATGTAAGTACATATCAAAGAAAATCGTATACATATTTATACATTGACAAAACACACAAATTCTCTTCAAATCGCCTGTATTTACTTCGAAATGTAGAAAGCGTTATGTATTGTAAATAAAGATTTTAACAAGACTTGCCATCATATTTTGGAGATCTTTAACAAATAAACAAAATTATTTATTATTTAAAATAGCAATAAACTAAAAAACAACGACTTATAAAACTAAATATGACCTCAAGTCTTGTTGAAATTAAAATTTACAAAAATAACTAAAAAAAGTTTTTTACATCAAACGCTATCGAATGTTTTTCAACGAAAACTAAACTGTCAAGAGGCCTAAGTGTTTGTATCGAAAGACACGTTGTTGTAGACTTTCCTATTATTTTCTTATTTTATAAACGCCAAAAATAATATTCATTTTATTAAAAAAATACATAATTTATCATAAATTCTAACCCAAAAACGGGTTTCACATTTTTTATTAATTGTCATCATTTCGTTTTTGCCGTTGCAAAAATTCGAAAAAAAAAACTTTTGAAGTGTATAACTTTTTTTCAACAATTTGCTTCCCCGCGCCTGTGTAAAAACCACCCAAAATCATATCACTTATTATATTTAAAAAAAAACGAGTTAACTTAGGCTAAATTTAGTGACGGAATTCGCTAAATTAACGAAATAAAATGCCGTTACTTATATTAAAACCACTCCAATAAAAAACAACATCAATTTTTTACAAAAATAAGACAACAAACTTATGTTTGGCTGAGGTTTTTAGCAAAATGGCTACCTAATTATAAAAATAAAATAAAAAAATCTTAAAAACCTTAAAGAAGCTATTTGTTTTTAGCAAGTAATTTATTTTAACGATCCTTTGTTACCTAAACGTTTTAATATAAGTAACGCTACATAGTTATATTGTAAATAAATTGTACGTTAAGAGTTTTATTTTGTATATGTGTGTGCTACGAATGTATATGTGGGTTATTATTGTCTAGTTTTAAGCGATCGTATTTTTTATTATTTTTTAGACCAGTGACAACCCTGCCATAAGTTATACAAATAATTTAATTCGTAAAACAATGAAAATAAACTTCCAACGCCATCTTGGATTCGGGATTTTATTTATAAAGTTTTAACTCTGATTTTAATTGCAAATTACTTCATTTGAAATTACAAAAACACTATAATTTATGTTTAAAGTCTTTTATGGAACAATCGAGTGGTGTTTTAACATTTATTTGTTCGAATAATAAAGATATAAAAATTCTGAACGAAGATGGCGGCTGAGAAAAATTGGCATCCATGACAGTTGCCGACAAAAATGGCGCTTAAATACTAAAAATGTTTATTGCTCGATGACCGCGTTTTCGAGCCCAATGAAATCACGAGAGTAATTTAATGAGATTATTAGTTAATTTATATTATTTTACAAATAAAATGGGAAAGTTTTGAGCGGGAATAAAACGGCTAATTAATTTATTAGCGACTAAAAGTACCGCGCGATTGGAATTGCTTAAACATTGAAGCTCTTAATATTTTTGTTCATATTATTTTATTTTCCTTCTATGTTAATTCGCCTTTACCTCTGATAACGGATAATTACGTTAAATGTAAACAAGAACAATTTATAACGTCGAATATCGTCTTATTTTTCCACCAATCACGATATTTTTAACTCCTATAAAGGCGAAAAAATCATAGAGTATTTTATTTTTACTTTTAAAACAGAATAAATTCTTTATTTAATTTTATTTTTAAACAAGAGTAGTATAATTTTATTTTTTTATTACAATCGATGTTTGAGTGATACCAGCGTCGAAAACAAAACTCCCCGTCGTAGTTTTTAAATGTAATGAAATTGTAATTTATAGTAAATAATAAGCTTGGACATAGCTAAATTAGTTAAGTACAGTAATTGTACCGTTCTATGAAGAGTCAGTGTATTTTTTTTAAGTTAAGTTGTATTAATTATTAACTGATAGCTATTGAAATATTGAATCCGAATATATGCATATAAAATACACGTTTTTGTGTTTCATTTTGTGTTTGAACCTGTTACAATTAAGAATAGGTGGTATGAATTATATCTACAAATCACCGACTACACTTACACAAGAAAATAAATCAAGTAGATAATGTAAATATTTATATCAATGATACAAAAACTAAAAGAAACAAAGGTGTATGACGCTTTCACAATTAAACACAAGAAAACAGCAAATAACTTTAAAACGGTTGAGACGATTTTAATGAAACATATTCAAAAATCAAGAATCATCGCTAGAATACTTACCAGCATTCATAAAAAAACGCATCCAAGTCGGTGCATCCATTTACAACGTTGCTACAAACACACATATTGGTCACACTTATAACATCCTTTGTAGGATAAACAGGGAAACTGCAGTATTTTTCTCTATTGACTTTGAACCGTGTCGTCAGCTAGACATTAGACATATATTATTTGAATGAAATGGTTTGTCTGCAATATGCATCACTTTTGCTTCAAAGATATAAAAACTAAAACAAGCATTCTGTTACAAAAAGGAGCTAAGAAAACGTGGGAAAATCGAAATTTTTTACAAATCACGATTTACCACGCTTGTCGCAGTGGTCTGTAATAATTTACAAACAAAATCACAACGTTCTTAAAAGCTTTATAAAAACATATTTAGGTAATAATGTGATTAGCTGAAAAATTACAAAAAAAAACAGTAATGGAGGCTTAAACAAATGTTTCTTCAAACTTTAGTTTCCGGACTGATAGTCCGATAGGTAACCGAATTTCAGCCACGGTGACTGTTCTTGAAACAAAGGGGATCACCTTGCTACGCTGGACATATTACTCATAGTACTAAGGGACGGCAATCCGACATGACTGGAGAGAGATCAGGCACAGGACAGATTGAACGTGCTTTCCGACACACGGAAGTCAAATCAATGCTGACCAACTTCCAGACTCCGTGCTGACTTGAGAAAGTGCCTTAAAACGGAAACGGTACCAGAGACCCCGTGCACATCATTCGTCACTATATACATATATATCTAACTACTAGACCGGCCAGTCCAGACATTACCACGCTTAAACACACAACTATAGATTTTCCCTTAAAAAAAACAACGTATCGGACAAACGTAATAAAATTCCAAACCACCCGGTGCTTCGTTCACTGCGGTAGAGTAACTCGAGCCGAGTTCGTCGACTGAAGCCCCGCTGTCGGCTGTAGGACGAAGCATCATGACGTCACTAGGACGAAAAGACTTCTCTAATTACTGTAATTGGACGTAATTTGTGAAGGTGAACGTTTTTTAGGTAATCTGGTAAATGGTGAAGGTGATAATGCATGGTTTGTATGCAACTTATGTCGTAGGTTGCCTGAAGGATTTTCCAAAACAGTAGGAAAACATTCGTAAGTACGTTAATAGCTACCTCGTCCGGTTTTTGATCGTAAGTATCTATGATTTAATAAAATGTGAAATCATGGTCTGTATACCCAAACCAGTAATGTTTAATAGTTAGTCAAAGTCTGATTTTTGCTAAAGCTTGCATTGATCTGACAAATCAAAAAATAGAGCGGGTATTTAATGAAGAATAATAAGTGGGTTCAGAAGATGCCAATAAATATGTACCCTGAATTAATAAACCCGTCGGCTAAGAACCTAATACATATCTTGGACCAAACCAGACAATGTTATACTTACCAATACAACAAAAATAATTAAAAGTTAGTTATTTATTATTAAACAATGCCTTGAACCTAAGTAGGTACCCATATAAAGCTTGAAATCGTTTTCTACACACAAGTATATACCACTAGCTGTTTCCCCGCGGTTTCATCCGCGTCCTGAGAGAACTCCTCCCTGTACCGGAATAAAATATTTAATTGAAAGTATTCAAATCGGTTCAATAGATTCGAAGTCCTTACAACAAACAAAAAAAAATCCGTCCTTATTCCTCCGTCGTATAGATTACAAAATTAATTAACATAATATGCAAGATTCGTTGTATCGTAAGTATGCGTTTTCGCTATCAACTGGTTAATTACTTAGGTGTAATTTATCAAAACAATTGATTACATCCCTCGATTTCACTTGAAGAATGAAGGAAGGATAACACTTTTTTATAGAACCATATTTACCGAATATTATTTAAATCGATTGAGTTTTTGCGCAAGATATATTCCTCCAACTTCAATAGCTTGCTAGAAGATAATGGTTATCTATTAGTGAACGTAAGTTTTGGAAACCAGCTGTTTTCCGCGCTTTTTCTTGCAACCCGTCATAAATGCTGCCAGCATCCAGATAACATATATAACTTATGTTGCTCAAGGATAGCCTATCTTCAGAACTGTGAAAGATTTTTTCAAATCGATCACTTCGCTGTGCACGATGCAGAGAGGGACAGGGAAGTTATCAAAATTAAAATGTTAAAATAATTAAAAAAAACAATGACTACAAAACACGAGTACCTATTTACAAAAATCAGGCGTCATATCGTCTATACTTTAGCAAAAGATTACCCTTTTGACTCATACAGCTAACTCCTACAATATGACATAACATAACAACTGACTTACTCACTTAAACTACAGTATAATAAACTATTCTCAAAACCTAACCCATACAGTTACTTTAACCTAACAAGTTACTGACTCCTTGACGTAGTAGCAACAAACGTGAATACTTAGAAACAAGACCCAGTTGAAATTCTCAGAAAAATTGTACGTAGGTAAGTATGGGAATTTTCCATGTTTTATTTCTCGGTTAAAGACAGAAGTGTATGTTTGTAGTTACCTTTATTTAAAGTTAACGTTAAGTGTAGGAGTATAAAGAGCTGTATGTAAATCTAGTTTAAGAAGCACTAGATAGACACGCATTTATAAACTTAAGTAAAAATTACATTAAAAAGTCGTGGTGGCCTAGTGGGTAAAGAACCATCCTCTCGAGTAAGAGGGCGCGGGTTCGATTCCAGGTCAGGCAAGTACCAATGCAACTTTTCTAAGTTTGTATGTACTTTCTAAGTATATCTTGGACACCAATGGCTGATAAAAAGGTGAAGGAAAACATCTTGAGGAAACCTGGACTATATAGTCTGAAATCACCAACCCGCATTGAGCAAGCGTGGTGATTAACGCTCAATCCTTCTCCGTATGAGAGGAGGCCTGTGCCCAGCAGTGGGACGATAAAAAGGCTGTAACAGTAACAGTAAAAATCATTACAAGACTTTTCTAACAAGATCAAACACATATGAAGTTGAACTACATATCTTCCGGCTCCATCATCAGATCAGTTCGAAAGTACCATGTTATTGTATTGTCATCTGAATTATGTACAAAGGTACAGCTGCTGCCAATTTTCATAACGCTGCCATCCTTGGAAGATGGTTAAATAAGTTACCTTAGATTCCATTACATAGTTAGTTAAATACAGGTCGACCTAATATGAGCGTGTTAGAAACAAAATAAGTGTATTAACAATCGATTACCTACATGACAAAATGAAAACTAGAATCAATTGAATGTTTTAAAAATGAATATTGGAGTATTCATTGAAGCATAACAGCAGTTGCAATAAAAGTATTCCCAAAATCCAGCAGATCTTCATATTATAGACATCCCCAGTTTTTTAATAACCCCGCAAGTGTTATTCAAAGACATATCAAAAACTACTGTCACACAAAAAATGTCGTCGAAATTCGCCCCCAACACTGTTGGACTTCTTTAAAATTAGCTGTTTAGACGGGCCTGAATTGTGCGACACATAGCTATACGTTACAAACGCAAACTTTACTTGTACCCACGTAGATATTCCCTGGAAAATGTATTTTTATTTTATTGTGGCCACCCCGGTTACTCGAACCTACTGAGAGCGTTCAAACAAAAATGGCGCTTACCGTTTGACGTTAAACGTCAAAATGACATGGCGGGAAAGTGGAGTTGGTACGTTTGAATTGAGAACGCCCCGTTCCGAGCGTACGCAGTAACGTTTACAGCTGTATATAGTAAACTATTTGTGTCTCTTTCTAGCTTGTTGGTTGGTCGTATGATGCTGTCTCAGGCGGGTGCGGAGTTAAGCCGCTTATCTGCTGCCCGCACGCCGCGCGCCTCCCCCCGGCTGCTGCGCGTAACGTCACATTCTGCAATCCGTTTGCTTTTCATTATTTTTTATTTTGTATTATAATAGTTAGTCGTAAAATGCGTCTGATTTATTGTTGTAGAGCTTGTAATTATTACTGGCAACTACAAAATTAGAGGCCAAATAAACTAGTTTGGAATACATTTTTGGTATTTTGAAGAACACGGTTGAAAAACAAATACTTACCTACGTCTTTTGTCAAATAAATTATGTCTTAACTGTATCTGTTTAGCCTAATTTGATTGGTTGCGAAATGTCAGATTACAGCAAATATTATGATAATCAAATCAAAATTGTATCATCTTGAATACCTATAGAAGTCGATGAATAATAAATTCAGAAGAAATAAATAAAGTTTTTAGAAAATCTAACAATGAGCTAAACATGAGACAGTCGCATATAAAAAGTACATACATACTGGCACAAACTGAAAACCTCTTTTTTGCAATCGGTTATCTAAATAATTTGTAAGTAATTGTATATTAAAATTGCTGCGCCCTAACAGGGTATCATGTATGTACCTCTACATTTTATAACACCTTGTAACACTCATGATTGCAATAAATATTTGAAGTTGAAGTTTGAAGTTAAAAGCTCAACCACGTTTTACCTAAAAGTCCCCATTTTCAAAAATGTTTCAGAATGCGCCCGCAAGCTATATATTACAAGAAGAGCGTCCAAGCGCACTCGCTCTCCGTCTCGCATACATACAACTAGCTATATACGCGCCTTATATAAGGACAATCGATCAACACTGAATTTCAAACCAATATCCAGGCTGTAGACACATTTTTTGGAAATATTTTTATGCTATAGAAACTGCAAGATAGTAAAACTTATCATCTGTCGAGCCTTTTCCCAACTATGTTGGGGTTGGCTTCCAGTCGAACCATAAGCAGCTGACTATCAATGTGTCACCTTTTATATAATCAAAGTGTGCCACATGGAGTGTCGGTCTATCTGAACTCCTCAACAACTGGGTTGCGAACAACCCGGACAACCCAATGTTCTTTAAAACTACTTACTTTGTTTCGACTGCCTGTAACGACTGCCAAAGATGTTTAAATGACTGCTAGGACCCACCAATTTAACGTGCATACGTAGGTAACTCGTCATTTCAAGATCCATCCACGAAACGACTGCGCTAAACTTAGGTTAATCTCAATTTTTATGTATTTATATAAAAGATAAGTAACAAACAAAGGTGCAAACATTAACAATAGGATAAATTCAACTAAAGTTCACATCTATTTAACAATGAAATATTACCTTAATATAGGTAATCTTTGCTAAGATAATGTCAAAACACTTACCGAAAGATCTGTTTATTGATAAAAGCTTTTATAGATTCTAAATCAATAGTTTTATTACAGCTATAAAAACTTTAATACTCTCAGCGAATGTTAATAAACAAAATAATTTAAATACACGCTTAATACAAGCTTTTATTGGAACATCTTTGGCAATAGGTACAAATAGTCAGAAGCAAGAAAGTCATACCAAGTAGTATCGGAATACCCGGGTAAGATCTGATAGGCAGATGCTCTATATTAAACACTGGTAAACAATCCCAACATAAGTAGTTGGCAAAAGCTCTGTATTGATAATTCTTCTACAGATGCATCTTTTTGTCTTAATCTATACTTCTATCTTTATTCGTTTGTACCCTAAACGCTGTGAAACTTCTGAATAGATTTGGAAAAGAAGCTATATTTTCCCTGTACCTAAGTTCCCTCCGAAACTATGGATAAAAACAGTTAGTTCTCAATATAGTTCTACGAAATGTACCCTACACGCCCTACAGCACTACATAATGATTACAACATCATCACCCAAAGACAGAAGCATATTCACCACTATAAATCATTGTAATGTCGGCCATACTGTTCGAGATAATCTGCGCCTCAGTCCAGCATTACCGATGCACAATATGGTGGAATAATACCTTGCAATAGTTAGTGTGCATACAGTGCAGGTCACTGGGTTAATGTTATGGGAGTTTCGTATGTAGTTTATGTGTTTTCTGGGGGTTAAAAGTGATTGATAGAACAAAGCAGTTCTTCAGCGATTATTTTTTCTCTATAGCTCTTATTCATTTACGTACTGTCGGGAGACAGGGGTATCTATCTCCGCATTCTGTGAAATATCTGTCTGACAAATTTCTTCAGAATGCACGTGAAAGTACGAAAAGCAACTGGTGCTTAAAGAAAATAAAATATGACCCCTAGATATTAAATAGCACTTATTTAGACTAACAAATTAATAGATATTTTATTACAACACTTACATGATAAATTGACAAAATCGATTTCCGGATATCGAATCTATCGCATGGAAAACCCAAATTGGAATCGAAGGACTTATGGCTTCTTCTCCAGTGACTACCTAACAAATACTTCGTTCGCTTAGAATGGAACTGCTTAAAACAGCTAGCTTCTAACCAACTATAAGGACAGAACAAGTCAAGTTTTAATTACTAAAACCTCAAGCACCCTCCATGCCGTTCAAACAAAAATTTAATATACATCATTCGAAACCAACCTCTTTAGAACCTCAAGTGGGTGTCATGGCGCTTGTTTTATAAACGCCGGCATGGCGCCACTCTAGTCTATGGCAATTCAAACAAATGGCGCGCAGCCTGACATTTCGCAAGCCAGACACCGGTTTCTATTGTCTATGGGTCGCACTTGGGATGTTAGTGGCGGTAATTGGCCTTTGGGAGTGACTGGCTTTTGTTTTTTATTGTGATTCTAGGCTTTGATTTAAAACATTGTTGTATTTGTAATATTAAGGCGCTTTGCCCACGGAGCAACTTAAGTTGAGGAAACTATCAACATTTTAAAAGTTTCTTGTAAAAAGTTGATAGTTGCTATAACGTTTACGATTGCCGCAATTTTATGGCAATCTGTGAGCAACTTTCATAGCCGAGTTGCTAAATCTACGCAGCGATCAGCGTTTAGTGTGACAGTGGATATCGAGGAAGCAGCATTTGCTCTCATTTTATTACGTCGTCGCCGTCGACGGCGCCAACAAAGACGGAATAATATTTAACAGTTGCTAGTTGCGGCAATTAGGAACTATCTTAGTCATCGATTACAGCAACTGAAAACTGTTGACGATTACCGGAACTCGAAACTCGAGTTGCTATGTGTGCGCGGTTCAATTGAAATATATGTAAACAGCTAGTTGCCAGTTGCCAGTTGCTCCAATAGTTGCTCCGTGGGCAAAGCGCCTTAATGTCAAACATGTTATTTTGATGTTTTCAAAAGATAGGGTCCCCTTACACTGACAGTTTATTTTGAAGGAAATACTAACCGGATACCTGGTCATTGTAATGTGTGCACTGTCATTCATATTCATATACAGATTATGAGCCCGATCAAACTAATGGTAGCCAAAAAGTCGGCAATTTTGCTCTTCGGGATCAGATTCATAAGCATTTAATTGTCAGAGTGACTAACTGAAAGGCAGACGATGTTTAAAAAAACACTGAGAAACCACATAGGAATTACCAATAAAAAAAAACCTGATCCAAAAATCGTGACAAGGATCTCTTAAAGGTCAAATGAATTAACTGTTCAAAAGTATTTCGAGAATTCTTCTTTGTATACAGATCAAAATTAACAATAGATTTCATTTTCATTATGCTTTCCAAAATTTTCCACTGCGACTAAAATCTCCTTTATAAAGTGGTGGGAAGTTATCTACCACAAATATAAAAAGTTGTGACGTCATGAAAACCCACCATGTAGCTTCTAGGGTATTTTGGTACCCACATAATGTTTTTCTTTTTCATTGCAAAGTGCTCATTTTCTTTTGTATATCACAAAAGAAAGTTATTAATGGATGGAATTTTCCAATGTAAATCTTGTCTTTGACGCTGAATTTCATGATCATGACATTTGTGACTTATGACGCAGGCTAAGCAAATTTTGGTTACGACAATAGGGTTGTTTCCAATTTTCGAAAATCTATTTAAATAGCTTCTAAATACTTTAAAGATCACCCCTCCTATAATTTTGCGTCTTAAATCTCTTTACTTTTTATGTATTCGATTTTTTTCTATTTTTCTTAAAACATTGTCCAGAAAACGCTCGATCACGTGACTGTGACGTCAGAGTATACTATGTATTCCTTTACACTTTGCACATCTAAAGAGAATAAACTAATTGAAAGAACTCATAGATTTTTAAATTTTAATAATGTATTATTATAATATAGACACAAAAACAAATATTTTAAACATTTAAATTATTTTTAAACATTGGGCAGAAAAGAAAATACCTGTAATATTTTGAGTTGTGTACGCGGTAAAATAAAACTGTGCAAAGGAACGTAAAGTTTGTGTTTGTTATTTAGGTTATATTTGTGTCATCTTGGTTATTAGCAAAGAATTGAGCAACAACAAAACTATCAGCTTTCATAAATCCTTTCACCATAATTCTTTTCTAACTTTCTTTCGCTCAAATACAAATAAAAACTGAAGAAAACAACACATCAATTCTCAGGTTATACCTGTCATAGACTGTCACTGTCAAATACTTGTCATTGTCAATGTAAAGTGACGACATCGGACTCGATTCGCCGTTTTCAAGGGCGTGACGTAATAGACGATAAATTTAAATTTCATAAATTATTTAAAAAATATGTGGTCAGTTATTATTAATATAATATAGCTTATTGTGTTTCTAGTGTTGTGAACTTTCGGTGGATATACCTATTTTTAATTGACTGAATACTAGGAAACAACCCTATTGAGTATAATAAAATCTAAATTCGGCATGCACTATAGAGGATTTTTCCACCCTATTATTTTGACAGTTTTAAATGATTTTAGGAGGATCTCAGTGGCGTGCACTTGGAGAGGCCTATGTCCAGCAGTGGACTGCGATAGGCTGATGATGATGATGATGAAAGGATTTTCGGACATATTGGGGTCATAAATATTATTGCATGGCCATCTATGCAGGTATTTATTATCAGGTGCAGACACAGGTGCACTCTCTATTCCTTCACTCTCATAGTCCGATGGGACGGAAATCTGACACGACCCGAGAAAGGTTTTCTTCTGTCTTTCTGTCTTGCCTAAAATAAGGGGTCCTCAAAGAAAGAAAACCATACGCGATCTGATCCCATATACCAAATCATATTTTAAAATCCTGCCCTGTTAACAAATGCGAAGTTAAGCTGTATGTTTGCTCTACTTTCACTACTAAACCACTAAACCGATTTGGTTTATTTTTGTTTTGGACTTTGCTTGAACTTAGTGACGATGATATTTTAAATAGCCTTCTGTGATAAGGTTCCTATTACAAAAGTTTCACTTAGGCATCAGTTTTTGTTGGCACAAGTATACCTATATGGGTTTTATCACCTGACTTAAGATTCAATAGACTAGTATGACGTAGATTCCTAATAAGTACTTACAGATGATATATCTCAGGAAATATTCAGGCGTAGATACATGTACAATGTACCTACACCGAAGTATATGGCTCAACCGCTATCGTAAGATAAATCTCTGGAACTATTGAATCAATTTGAAAAAGTCTTTCAGTGTTAGACAGCCCATTTATCGAGGAAGGCTATAGGCTACTTTTTATCCGAGCTCGTGTATAAGTTCACACGGGATGCGAGTGAAACCGCTGGCAGAAGCTAGTCCATGTACAAAGTACCTATTATTGTAGGCAGTGATCTTCGTGACACACGTAGGTAGATAAATGTAATTCAAATGAAGATAAAAGTCAAGGTTTTTATCATTATTCCGCAAGTTAAAGGTCACTTAATATTAAAAAATCATGACATTACAGTTTCATTTATATTAAATTCATATTACCTCGGTCTCGTTTTGTTTTGAATTATTTAATAAACGCCTCTTGTTTATCCTTTTGTTTACCTATTCCTACACATATATTTTTCTATAATTAGGTATTTGCCACGGAGGAGAAAACTACGTTGGAAATTACATAAGGTAGACTTTCAGGTGGCCGATAGTTTGATCTGGTTTCGTACATATCATTATAGAGATGATTGACAACAGTAAGCACTTCACAAAGATCTGGTATCCGGCCAGTATCAAAAATAAGTTAAAAAGTTGGTTTGGATTCACGTTTAGGTATATTCAGTCATCTATCAGGCCAACTATCGGCTGGCAGTTTAGTCTGCAGTGTATGGAGTCTCTTAGGAGATAACTTAAGAAAACCCATTCTTTGAAGCTACTCAAAATGCATCTCAGAAAATATCCCCAACACTGACGGATCACATTACAAACAAAATCGCCAATACGAAACTAATAACCGTCAGATGTAAAGAAAATGAATAATAAATCCGCACCACAGACAATAGAGGCATTAGGCGCATAGACAAGAATCGCTATTTACTAGGGGTGGGGTGATTCGGTAACACAATCCGTGCGCACGTCAACTCTATTATTTATGGATTCTTTAACATGTAAGAGGGAAAGAGGGTAGTTTCGTAGGGGAGTTTTCAATCGGACATTTGGTCCTAGGAAGTGTTTCTTCTGCCTCGGTGGCCATAGAGAGGGATTTAAGCTTTTTCTACCGATATTACACGCGAAATTATTTTTGGGGTCGCGTTTTGGAGTATTGAATAATTATTTGTTTGAAATTCTTTCGCGGTTTATTGCTGCCACAAAAAGTATAGAATATAAAGAAAAGGGATATTAAAACTTTTCATAAGAAAGATAATGTCTTCATATGTACCTAATACCTTAGAAAGGATATCAACATAGGTAGTTGTTTGAACCAGTAGTTTTCAGCAATAATTAAAATGATTCAGTAGGAAGGCTTATGTTTAAAACCGAAGAGTGGATAAACACACTACACACGGCTACTTAAATTCACTAACGATTTATCTATGACTCAGCATTCTTCTAATTTTCTGTACTTGTGAATATCGATTTAAAACAGTAGGCTCCCCAAAAAGTCTCAAGAACACTACTAAAACCATAAATCAATTTCCAAAAAGGTTAATATCTCCACCTAACCATAGACAAGCTCGAATTAGAAAATTCTCGATGACATAAAAAGCAATCAGACCGTTTGTGGTGAAAAAAAAGAGAAAATTCAAATTGTAGATCAAAGAAGGGAAACGAGGGCGTACCGACGCGCGAATAATGTAATAAATTTACTTTTCGGACTCGGTTTAACCTAACATGGCGACAAATCGAATCGTAACGGTTAACCACGGAGTTAGGGAAGATGAGCGGATATGCTATAAGGACGGTAGGTCGGGTGCCTTCTTCTAGGTCAAATACATGCGGTGGACACGATCAAAACGGTCAGTTACTATTACTATTGAAGTTACAAGAGTTTCGGTCATTTGAGACATCTGTCAACGGTTTTTGGTATTACAAATAATAGACAGGTCGAAAGAAGACGTGTAAGAGCGGAGCTAGGTACGTTCCTCGTTCCCCGAACACCCGCATTTTGGCGCGTTACTTTCTTAGCAGTTTTTCGGTTATGGCATCTCCGCTAGTCATTTTGTTCTCCATGGTTAACGAACGCCCGCCATTAATGCTGAATTTCGAACTGCGAATTCCTTAATCGAAATGTTGGTTGGTACTTACTTACTTAAATTCGATTTCTTATTCGCAATTTAATTGATACCAATCACCATAAATTGTTGAATAAGTTTTCAAATAAGTAGCTAGGTTATATTGCGTTTATTTGTCCATTAAAATGTGGTAATTTCGTATCGTAATTTTTCCAATTTCATATTGCAATCATAGACTATACGAATTCAATTAAAATGTCTTCGATGTTTTAAACAAAAACAATTTCCCTCCAAGGATCATTTTCTTTCAAGCCACTAAACTTTCCAAATTCAAACTCCAGCAAAGCGCGCGAAAACAAAACCCCAAATGACGTTTCCATGTCAAGATTGGCGCCAAATTCGCTGTCAACGTAATTTTTAGTCGATTTACGAATTAAATTGATAAATTTCTTTGATGTGGCCTCATATTCATCATTCGATTACACGGAACGAGACTTTTCAATTTGCCTCCCCCTTTTATCAGTTCTAAAATGATTGGTGTAAGCAGAAACTGGTTACTTGGCATATATAATTTCGTTTAGGAATGTTTAGGCCCTTGATTTAGTAAAGAGAATGTATAGGGATGGTACTTTGTGTGTTAGAGGGGTCGTTGGCTAATAAATTGAGTTAGTTGACATACTTTTTCTATTTTAGTTTAGTGGCATAAGGTTTTTGAAACCATGGGGAACTGTCCAATGTGTCTGCCTTTTTGTTTTTTTTTACGAAACTATTATTTAAACAAAACATATTGACTTTTGCTATAAGAAAGTATGATTTGCTATAAGAAAGTACCGTGTGTTTCAACAAGACAGGAATAATTTTCAAAAATCTTAAAAATTGAGTAGGTATATGTTCTTAAAAGTGTTTTACTAGGTACCTACATTCGTTTTTCAGAATAATTATTTACGAGAATATTTAGGTTTTTACATAATATTTTCATGTTCCTATAAAAATATTTAATCGATTTCAGACGAAAACTCGTCCACGTCGTTCAGTTTCTTAAAAATACACTGCTTTGAAAACCAATAGGTACCTCTACCTACCTATTTAAAAACTACTTATACAGCCAAAAAGAGACAGAAACAAAAAAATACCAAAACAGTCCCCGCCCATAAGACAAGTGGTCAAACAACCAAATATAATATAAACTGCATCATTATCTAGATTGAATTAATCAATATGCTAATTAAATAGCACGTTGAATATAAATGTTTTATTAATGAAGGATATTTTTTGGCAATTTGCTTTACAAGTAGGTATTCTGACCTTTAGGTATAAAAAAAAACATGTGTCGACGCCTCAGAATGGAAACTTGGTCATCTGCCTTCATCATCATCATCATCTCAGCCATAGGACGTCCACTGCTGAACATAGGCCTCCCCCTTAGATCTTCACAGATACCTGTTGGAGGCGAACTGCATCCAGCGTCTTCCGGCGATCTTTATAAGGTCAACTATGTTGGAGTCTGCTTCCAGTCTAACCGGATGCAGCTGAGTACCAATATTTTACAAGGAGCGACTACCTATCTGACCTCCTCAACCCAGTTACCCGGGCAACCCCAATACCCGGTCAAACAACAGTCCTAGAAAAGTATAAACTTCGAAACAAGAATTTTCAAACCATTTTGAAATACGTACTCACCTATTCTTTTGAGCCGTTTGTGATCGAAGCGCCCGAAGCATTTGATCCCAGTTCAAAGAAATTCTTGAAGACAGTTCGATAATTCACACAACTGAAAAGTCACTAGTTTAACTCCACTATGCTAGTAGTTATTCGTTTCTCACTGACTTCATAAAATGAATTTTTCAGTTTGACCTGTAGGTATGTATGTTTGAACGCAGTTATCTCGCTTTTGCCTAAACAGATTTTGATGCGGTTTTCACCTTTCTTTCTCTCTATTTTATTGGTCACTCAGCTCATGCAAAAAAGCGTCTCTGCGTAGCATAAAATTAGAAATAAGTTCAACATAATAATTCTACAATTAAACACCAATTACTAACTACCTAAAACTACCCTCTATTTACATTTAATTTGTACCACAAGACACTTCGTTACCCATAACGGATGTTTTAGCACGATTACCCGCCAATCCTCTTGATTTATTCGATTTCCGAACGGCGCCATTACAACGCACGTGCGCTTCGCAAATATGGCCGCCATTGTTGGGAAAAGTTGGTGAAATATGTGTACAGGGTGTGTGGGGAATTTGTAACGGGTAATGTTTCAATAAATTGAGGTTTTGGTACTGTTTTTAACCAGCCGTGGTTTCACTCGCGGTCAAAATGTCAGTCTGTCGCCAAGATATAGCCTATATCTGTACCTAACTGCCGTTTTAGAGTTAGGTATTAATGTATTTTTAACTATTCCTTATTATTTTAAGATCGTTTAATCTATACTATAATAATAAAGAAACAAATGTTTCATTGTTTGTTTTTTGTACCCTAGAAGCTCCGAAACTAGTGAAACGATTTTCAAAAAAAATATTTCACTGTTGGAGAGCTAGACTCTTCCCAATTAACATGGGCTATATTTTATACCATTACGGACTGAAGTTACTATGGAATGTGGGGGAAACCGCGGGAAAACGGCTAGTTGTACGGGCAGTAGTTCCCACAGGATGCGGGTGAAACTGCGGGAAAACAGCTAGTTTTCAATAAATTAAGGTTTCAGTACCACTTCTCTCTGTATCTCAATCAATTGGTTCAGCCGTTTTAGCGTGATGGCAAGACAGGAACAGTCAGAGTTACTTGAATATTTTCAACTGTTTGTTGCTGTTTGTATTTCTAATAATATCAGATAAACAATGAGCTATTAGTATTACGTGCAAATTCTTATCTCTTTAGAGACATTCAAACTGGATAGAAAAGACAATTAATAAAGGTAATAATTAATATCTCTTTATCTTTATAATCGTCATATAATGTATCATTCAATTTTTATCGTAACATTCCAACTAAATTCAAATTTTTACAATGTTGTTTACGTCTAAAACACGAAAAATTTTGATTTATTATTTTACTCACTTCATCAAGATTAAATGTTGAAAATATTAAACAATGCTGAAAAGTGGTTTACCAAAAAAAACTTCTACAAGAACATATGTAGAACCTAAGTCTGACAAATAGTACGCTGAAATATGCAATATGCTCAAAATCGGTCCAACCAAACGTTAGGTGAACGGGCATGAACATACATACATACATGACCTGTATGACATACATACGTGACCTGTATGTATGTATGTTTGCTGAAACTGAAAACTTCCTTTTTGAAGTCGGTTAAAAAACTGTTACAAAGTTAACAGAAAATACTTCTTTTAATATTGAATCAGCACAATTACAGATACTTGTCAAAATTGACAAATTCTAAACCACATCACCCTGTATAATGTCAACCCGACACCGTAATTGGAGCACTCAATTTGCGCCACTTGCTGCCGCCGCGTGCCTCGCACGAGGCTCTATCAATTGTCTATGCTATCTCTATGCGATGAACCTCTTTGGAATGAAAACTTTTCGCGCTATTGTAGTGTTTGAATGGGAGGTAAAAAAAATATTTAATATGGTTGGTAATTAATCGTTGGTTTGTGAGAAAGATAATTTCAATAATTAGGTATCACTTTTTATTAGTATTTGTGAAGATCAGTATTGGTATGATTTATCTATCTAATACCAATCTAATTGATTAAATAACTACAATTTCCTCATCATAATCGACTTATCTACTTCCCAACTTTGCAAGTGTCTACTTCCAGTCTAACTAGATGCAGCTGAGTACCAGTGTTTTACAAGGAGCGACTGCCTATCTGACCTCCTCAACCGGGCAACCCAACATCCCTTTCAGTCTTTCTGGTTTTGACTGCCCCAAGAATTGCTTCTTTTCCTAAGATCGGTCATCCCTTGCGACTTTTACTGAGGCACGAGCCAAACATCATAAAAAATAATTCAATTGTAACAAATAACTACAATTCCCTAAATATATTAAAATCAACAAATGCACGAATTGAATCGGAAAATACCTACTTTATATCTTCTAAAATCTTCTGTAAATCCCAAATTGACAGAGACCGGATATTCAATATCAGCAATTGACAATACTTACACCTATTTCATGAACGAATGCACTGAAAACTGCTTGATTAAGTTATTATCATTAATCTTTAATGTAATTAACGATTATCAGGGTTTTTACGAGGTGATTTTTATTATGTATCAGTCTGTATTACCGTAGTAACTATTATATAATCTGTGGTATTACCTACATGTCAAGATTGCGTAGGTATGTAAGATATATAGGTACTTTTTGCTTGCAACTAATTTGCAGTGATACCTAATGATACTTACAGAATATCTTATTTTTTACTGAATAGTATCGTACTGATGTACATAAATAGAAAAGATTGATTATTCGTTTGATTTTTATCGAAAAGGCTCCGGAGCTACTAAACCGATTTTAATATGTAATTCTTTTACTGTTTGGAAGCTACATCCTCAACGCTGAATATGTGCTATGTATTTATGTTTTATCCAGGTGCGGGAAGAAGAGCCCCATGAGTACGTACTCCTTGTCTGTTGACTGATTAGGGAAAATTGCAAAACATAAACATAAATCATGCATGACAAATGTAAAAAGTTGAAAACACTTCTTCCAAACTCTCTATTTTTACAAATATTTATTTTTAAAAAAACAAGTAACTTTCACCCCCATAAAATTAAGCCGAATAATAATTAAGAACTATAAATAATACCATTGTCTCAAAACTAGCAATCCTCAATAATCATTAGCACAGAAAAACAGAACAAAACACAATTTTTCAAAAGCCATATTTAACCTCCTTTCATAACCTTTTCGCACCTAGACATCATAAATTTTGCTACCGTGGTCATTGTCAAAAAAAACGCGAGAACTTGTCTACGGGCAGACGCATCTATTGTCCATGATTTGTCAGTTCCGTTCTCTATGAATGGAGTTTTGTCGTTTTTTTTTTTCGAATCGATGTTAGCACAGGTGTATTTATTTGGTATTTTGTAAAACGCCCGATCCGTCACTGTATAGTTATTTGAAGGTAGCTAAATAAATATGGGAAACATTTTGATATTGTTACGAATAGACTTGTAAGTCTAGTTTGTTGATTTAAACGGATAACATCATTGATACTTTGATCTGCTGCCATTTGAACATCCTTGGCAGTCTTTACGAGTACTTAGTCAGAAGCCAGTAAGGCTGACAACCAGTCTTACCATGGGATATTGGGCCAGATAGGCAGTGGCTTCTTGAAAGCACTGGTACTCAGCTGCATCTGGTTAAACTGGAAGCCAACCCCAACATAGTTGGAAAAAGGCTCGGGAGATGATGACCTATGAGATCCTCCAGCTATTAAATGCAACACCGTTAGGTATCTATGAAATGAAATCATTATTATTTGCCTAAAAAGTGGTAGGATAGTCTTTAGGATACAAAGACGGAATAGGTACACAACACTGAACTCGATAAGGCTAAAATATGTATTTCCCTCTGAATAACATCATCACAGGAGCAAAGAATAAAATTATAATATGAATCACAACAGAATACAGAATTATACTTACACATCGCTACCGCTTCAAAACTTTTAATTCTAAATTTAAAACTCCGGCCGTTGGCGGCAAAATGACCATAAACAACTTTTATTTTTTTCTCGCTGCGCCCGACGTTGTCCCGCCTTTGTGCCAGTATCCTGCCTCTTTCATTCGACCTTTTTAAGGAAGAAATTTATTATGTATACTTTTGGCCATGACCAGTAGCCGTTTTTAATTGTGAATTATGGCCTTTTATAGTTTTTTTCGAAGGATTTTTTTGGTTTCCCGACCGATCGGAAGGTCACTGTTATATTTTTTTATGGCTAGGGATTTATTCGGATAGATTTTTTTATAATTGATTCAGTTACAGGTCGTTCGGGATAATCGGACGGAACTTTAATGTTACAAATATAATAAAACGGATGCCCTGATGTTTTTAATTGTTTTGGACAGGAAATAGAGCAAAAGCAGTAGCTATTTGGATTTAAGCAATGAAATAGTTATGGTAGCTGTGTAGGTTCGAATTCCTCATTTTATGACGTTATACAAAAATAAGGCGTAAGAGACTTCCAGCAAATTTTTGTGTTATTTAAAAAATCTTTAGTTAATTTGTGAACAAATTACATTGTGCTAATTAGTGAGCTATTTAATTAAATTACGTTAGAACACAATAGGTAAAAAATGACTTAATTATTTTTTTATTCTGATATGACGTCCATAAAAGGGTTATGTTAGCCCTAAGGTTCTTTTCTAATCAACATTTAAATATTCATTATATTTTAATAATAAAGAGATCACATTACACACATATACCCATATCAATGTATAGAAAATAGACAACGATGTTTTTTCTTTTTCGAAAATTTCCAATAAAAAACCTAGTTTAACCCTCAACTGCGACCTCCCACTGTTAACACCAGCACCAAGATAGTACCACGTAGTGCTATTGTCACAAATTCTTTAACAATATCTTAAGGGTTGCACAACCTTTGTGCACAAACGTCCCAATTAAAAAGTATTCTGTGCCCACCTGGCGGTTGAAAAAAAAAGTTTCGCGAAGACACTATGGTCTACGAAAGTATGAATGACAGTTTGTCTGTTCCTTTTTCAAATATACTAGGTACAAACGTTCGTAATATAAATCGGTATTATTTTGCGTAGGTTTCGTAGCACGCGTAGCATTGCTACGCGCTACGATAAAAATATACTACGTCAAAAATTGTTAATATCCCTAGTGTCATTAAAATTTCTCCATTTTGCGTTTTTGATGTCGAAAAATTAATATTATTTTCCTATAACCTAGCTACACTAATACAACCTCACATATATGTAGTTTAAATCTCGGTAAAAATGTCAGTACAACATAACACTATATTTCTCGAAAAATCTTCTTCGAAAACGCAAGCATACCCAAAAGCAGCCCTAGTCTAAAAATAAAAAAGGAATGGCGATTCTTCCGAGCGAAAATTATAATCGGCAATGGAGCGTGCTCCTTAATCCATCGCCGCTTTTTTTCCATCGAGCAAATTTATTTTTTTACAGATTTAAGCTTTTGCGTGTAAACGGTCGTTACTGATTCTTTTTTCAAATTTTCAAATGCTATTTGTTTGCTATTCCATGGTGCAGATCGTTCGATATTTGTATTTGAAAAGAGAATATAGGTAGGAACGCTATTGTTTTGTGCCTGCCTGATTTTAAAAAAACTTTACATATTGTATATTTATGTATGTATTATTTACTTAGTGGAGCCATTGTATTATTTACTTACTGGAGACAGAGTGTAACATTTAGAAGGTAACTTATATGCTGCAGTACATAGTTACAGCGAATTTAGTCCATGATGTGGTCGGAACCACTCGTTTGAAACGACTCATAAACATAAACTTTTCAAAAAAGAATAACAATTCTATAATACATTTTATGTACCTAAAACCTTCTCTACTATATTAACTAATCTTTACGCTGAACACCGCTTAAGCTACAGGATAAGCTAACTGAGGACCTCATTTTTTTGAAGTCGGTCAATAAGGAACACTGAAAATCAGTCCAAATAAAACTGGCATAATCAACCTTTGCTCCAAAACAAAACTAAACAAAACAGCTCCAACCTTTAACTACCAACATAACAAAGCGAACACAACAGTCCCAGTGGAGCCAACCTAACGGACAGATGCTTTGAGGATTACTCAAGAACATTAATAGTAGGTGAACATTATTAATGGAGAAACGTTAGCTTAACGTCTTGTGAAGGAAATTAGTTGGAAATCAGTCCTGGATATGCAATTAATGAATAAAGAGGATGTTTTTGGCCCTGTGTTGATTATCTGCCTAGCCTTTTCTCAATTATGTTGTGACTTCCAGTCTAACAGGATGCTGCTGTGTTTTACGACTAGCGACTGCCTATATGATCTCTTCAACCTTACCCGGGTAACCCAATACCTCTAAGTAAGACTGGTTGTCAGACTTACTGGCTTCTGACTACACGTAACGACTGCCAAAAATGTTCAAATGACTACCGGCACCTACAGTTTATAGTGCCCTCCGAAACAGAAGATCCTATAGATATAGACATGGTCCTGCAAAATATCGGAACCTGATTATTTATATGCCCTACAAAGTCTGACACGGGCAGAGTACGCAGTGTAAAAAAAAGTATTTAGCCGGCGAAATTATAACTGGAACTCATTATGGCACACCAAAAACGGAAAAAGATTAACATACAATTTAGACTTTTAGACTTATTTACTTTGTAAACTCTAACTGCATTTAAATTAATTTATGCGTGTTTAATTACTGTTTAAAATTATATTCTATTAAGTATAAGTCTAAAAAATATATAAAAAGTCTCGTCACAATAAATGCTCTTTCGTCTTGCATCTTCAATATTATCTCTGGTTTCGATCGACGTGACATTTTTAAAGAAAAAAAACAAGATTACAATAACTAATAGAAAATTAATAAACCGTATAAAATTCCCAACATGCCTTCGTTTCAATATCCCACGCAAAGAGCAATGTTCCAAAAAAATAATAATTGATTGAAAAGGAATATATATAAAAAAATAATCCATATCCCTAGAGGATTACACGACAAACGCATTTTGGTTGGCCACACTGAACCTGGGGCTTCCAAATTCAAATTTCGAAAAAACAACGTCGAACGCACCTACAAAATATTTGTCGTTGGTTACTGTCTACTTTTGGAGTTCCGTGAGTTAATAAATAATTTTGTTGGCGAACCGTGCAAGCTATGTTTTAGTTAATAATACATAGGTTCTTATTTAACATGAAGTAGGTACATAGAGCCAGTTTCTTTTCAGGGTTTTCACAACTTTCTGAATAAGATGTCAGAATATTTTTTTTAGTTATGCCAGAATACTGGCACTTACACCTAAATTACTTATTCTTTGGATTTCTTAACCAATATCCTGAACTAGCTAAGTACTTACTGTGTCCAATTAATCTAGGTACTGCTACCTATCTTATTATTGTTAAAATTATCAAAAATATTCGGCCCATTTTGCAGCTGATTTACAAACTTTTAGTTTTCGACCAAATTGGTTCACGGAACCAAACCGACATGACACATGACATTTTTTCAAAAAAGGAATCTAATTCAATAGACGATTCTATCTATGACATAGCAAGTGCTGCCACCTGTCGGGCGTCGCGTGAATGATCCACAGTTATCGACGATCAATGATTTAGCAATAAACGCGACAATGGACTACTTGGGTAGCCATTTTTACTTTTGACATGGGTGAACCTTTGAATATTACGTATGACTTGTCAAAAACTATATTTTGATCGTTCAAATGCATGTGAAAATGTCACGCACGCCTTTTAACTTTGTCTTCAAAGAAATGATAAGGATTTTTGATGTGAATCCTCTAAGATCGTGCCTTGGGAGTTGGGAGTTGCACCTTGTGCAAACAAGAGGCATGTAATGTATCTCTATCGTTAGAGATATGAGCGTCTACTATCTTCTGCCAGCAGTTTCAACCGCATCCCATGAAAACTATTCCCCATCCGGATTAAATTCGTGAAAGAAGGGCTGTCAAATTGTTTCAGTTGTTCCTGAGATAAACGCTTTCAAATAAATAAACTCGCTAGGTTTCTAATCTAAGAGTAGCATAATAATATCGAAATCGATAGAAGTATCTGTTCTATCATAAGTTTTATGTTTTGCTCTTTATAGAATGTAATTGCTACATCTATTGTTAGGACTTCAATGATGAAAGTACCTACCTATTAATGCTATCTATATCTGTTCTCTGTGCTTACCCGTATAAGAAACCCAAAAATAAAGTTTCCGATTACAATTTTTTACATAAAATGTGAGCATATAAGCACAGAAATACGACACAGGTTATTTAATAAGAGCGCGCGTTTAAAAGGATTATTCCAAGGCGGCCATGACACTTGAGACCATCGACAAAAAGAGGAGTGACCGAGAGGATTAGCTGCCAGTGTCAAAGTGTTAAATATCGAACACCGTCTAATTTGACAACTGCGGTTGCATGAAAAAATTGTGATGGTGTTGCCAGATTCCGCTTGATGAGGGTTTACCCCCTTACAGGGGACTCCAGACATACATAGTGATCTTTAGTGAAACAAAGTAGATACTCTTCAGCATTTACTGTCCCACTGCAGGGCACAGGCCTCTTCTCATACAGAGAAGGAATAAGCTCTTATCACGCTTGCTTAAGACGGATCGGCGAATCAGTTTTTGAAAAGTCGAGGTTTCTTCAAGATATTTTCTTTCACCTTTTCTCAGACAGTGGTTGGTGAATACGGTTGTTCTCTTTCTCTTTCTTCTTCTTTCGATCTTTGGCGGTCGTTACGGGTAGCCAGAAGCCAGAAAGTTTGAGGTTTGCCTTGGTTTGAGAGCTTTAACCACTCGGCCACCACGATTACACACCATCCTAATTTACCAAAAAACAATGGTAAAATAAACCCCAAAGCATAGCAACACCCAATCTTCCTCTGCATGTTGTAATGACAAAAAACCTGACATTCGTGTCACATTTCCGTTCATATATTTGACAGTTTCGATACGAAGGTACACCGATGAAATGGCTTAATGCTCCATTGTAGAATTTCAACGAAAATTATGATTAGATTTTGTTTTTTTGATTACACAAATATTTTTCAACTGGTTCGGGGATTAGACTGTTTGTTGCATGCGCTGTTATTTTGTATACTAAGAAAAAACTGATCGGGCTTAATTAACTAACTATCAAGATATATACGTACATAGATTAAATATCATCTCAATCATCACTTGTCTAATTTTTTCAAGCGTTCATTAAATCTAGTAAAATTGATAAAATAGGGACGGTAGGACACTTTTCTTCGGACAATATCTACAAGGCTAATATTTCAAACATTGCAAATGCCGACATTCTTGTAAAAATCAAACTGTTATGTAAACTCACTTTCAATTATGTATGTTGGACCTACAGTAATTTTCACACATAAATGTAGAAAGGTAGGCATTAAAAAGATATCGAATTAGGCAGCCATATGAAAATTCATAAAACAGGCATACTTTTGGTGGTTTGTTATTAATCGTACACATTTCAGTAGGTAACTGTATCACGCATGTTCTTGTGTTGTGTATCTTACAAACACTAATCCAAGGGCATTTTTTTCTAAACTAAGTAGATACATAACAGGTTAAGTAACAATTTAAATAGTAGATTTTAGGTTTAAAGAACTGTATTTCTCATAAGAACATGGTTCACTTAAAATGAGATTAGCAACGTTAACCTAACCTATAAACAGCGGGTACAACAGCAGTGAGGCAGACAGATAGATGTTCACAGTACATATTTTTAAGAATATTGGTTTCGTATATAATTTCTTAGTAGTTTTCTGTATTTGTATAATTGTGTTTAATTTTTATGGTGCATATCGATATCCCGCGCATATTTTGTGCAGACCATTTTTTGTGCATGAACTTATGCAGTCAATTAACAATGCATGTACATATGTATAAACCCGATGTCTAGCAAACTATATTGAATTTCAACAATCATCATAATCATTCTCAGACCTCTAAAAGTCAAGAGCGATATTATGTCCACTCGTACCAAAGACAAAGTCTATAATCCTGAGGGTAGAACACAAGTGATTGCAGTATTTAGTCATGGTACAATTGGACCGTAGAATAGGGTGCTGATAGGGGTAGAATGCTGTTAGAAGCCCCCTTATTTGCTTATTCGTATGATGATCATTAAGGTACAGACTTACGGAATTTGAGATTTTTGAAGACTTGTTTTTAGGAATACTGAATTCTATGTAAATGTTCAACGCTACCTTCCGATATTGGTTTCATCCACGTCTCGTGGAAACTACACCTCGCACTCAAAAAACCGTTATTTGGAAACTTGTAGCCTTCGTATCGATAAGTAAACAGCTTATCTAACACTGAAAGAATGTTTCAAATCTGACCAGGACTTCTCTAGATAAGCGCGTTCAAGCAAACAAACTCTTTAACTTTCTAATATTAGGTATATGCAGACGACAATATGTACATGTAAATACACTCTCCCGTGTTCCAATCACCATGCGCACACGCACGCCACGTCATAGACCACACAGTATTAATCCCATGACTAGCGATGTGACCATAGATCTCGTATCGTAGATCGAATTGTTTTTATAAACAGATCTACGTTCCTTCTGTTTTTGAAGTGACTGGACAGTTTTTGCGATAGAATTTTGGGAATTTCATGCTGTCTATAGTCTCAGGGAAGTAGACAACGGCATAGTTGGGAAAAGGCTAGGCAGAGACAGTGCTCTATTTTATAGTCAGTAAATTGATGTTGAAAAAGCTACGGCGGTAATTTAAGCGTGCATGCGCTTACCTTAGAACAACCTTAGACTCAATTAGAAAAACGTTCGACGTAGTATGTATGTGATTTAAATGGCTAATAGGTAATGTGAAATCCTGAAAAAGTAATGCGTGATTTGCAAAAAGATGCTATTTTGTAACCGAAGTTTTCTTTGAAAAGAAAATTGGAAAATAGTGGGAAAACTAGATAACTATAGATATTTCTAATAAGCTTTTATCATGAAATAGACATTTCCGTTAAAGTTATACTCATTTCGAAAGTACCTCACACAGATGCACTCCAAACAGGAAGATATTTATTACAAAAACTTATCACCACATCAAAGACGGCACAGCAAACCTAAAACGTCCAGTTATCGACAAAAAAATCAATGTTACGTATCAAACACTCGAAAATAAAAATGAATGCGCCATATATTGATCGAGATACGAAATAATCTTGTCCACAAACAATGCCATTATACTTATGAAAATAAACAACTGATTCGAAGCTTCCATTCGTTCGATATTTGAAAATTGAAAAAATAAAACGCTCATAGACACGACGGCGTTCGAATTTCGAAAAACTAGGGCAGCAGTTAGGGTTGTCAGTTGCCAGTATCGGAAATTCGTGCTGGTTTTGTTTTTCGTAAGCGTTTCGTCGTGTTTTTAATTGCTATAGAACTTTTAATGGTTTTTCCGTGTGGCAGTGCTTTGCAAGGATTTTGCCTTACTAAGGGATAGACATAGAATTCTAAAAATAAGGGAGAGATATAAAGAGGTATTTCAAACTTTTGAGATGCCTACTGATAGAAAGTCGTCATAATGGCTGCTGCCTCTCCCAAGGTTTGCCACTTTACTCAAATATCAATATCCTACCTGGTGTTCGTGGTGGCTATGCCGCCCGCCACTAGTTCTTTGTCTTTATTACACTTAGGCTCTAGACAGACGGACTGCATTTCGACTGCAATTTGCAGTTCTTTCACTTTGAATGCAGTTGATATAACTGCAATAGAACTGCAAATCAAACGCGCATTCCGATTGCAGTTGGGATGCAGTCTGCGTGCAGTCGTGTTCTGAAGTTGATTTGCAGTTCTATTGCAGTCGTGTTAACTGCATTCAAACTGCCCTTGAACTGCAAATTGCATTTGGATTGCAGTCGAAATGCAGTCCGTATGTCTAGAGCCATATGCGGTACCATACCAGTAATTGAAAAACAACTCAGTCCTATCATATAACGCTACCTTTTAATACTCTCCTCTCAAAATCTGACGATAAGGTATTAAAATAATTAACACTATAAAAAAATAATCATTAAATACCAACCCTGACCATAGACAGCGTGTCACAAAAAAGCGCGCGTAAAATATTTTGATGTTTGACAACTGTCACGGCGGATTTGATCGATATCTATTTATTTATTTAAATGCTTAAACGTAACGTTACGGAGCGGACTCCATGTTTTTTTTTAATGTAACTTACTTCTGCTTTGTAACTATTGTAGTTGAAACGGTGTAGCTAGATCTAAATTTGTTTTTGGAGATAGTATTTTGTTGGTTCCTCATTGTCGGTCTATCCTTTCTCCCGAGGTCGGCAAAACTCGAACCTAAGTGATTACTTGAGTTTTATGTGGAGGGACTGCCTATCTGACTTCAACAACGAAGATAGCAGGATAAACCCTGGTAGGACTGGTTGTGAACTAGTTCTACTCACCCCTAGTAGGTACTTTTCGGTGCTAACTGAAGGCAAAAGAAGTAGAAAAAAGGTTTTATTCATATGAGTCCTTTCAAATTAGATGTTTTATGATTGATCTCGATGCAAATGTTAGTGTTAACCACTAAAGTGTCCACAACATTTTTTTCACGAAAGACTTACATAAATAAGTATTCACTTAATGAACTTATTCAGTTAATGTTACTTGTGGCATATAGGTAGACGACCGATAGAAAAGTCACACTGGAAGGAAACACGCTGTGCCGACTCCAATTAAAATTAGAATTTTGGTATTGTCTTGTTAAGAAACTTTTCGTTGTTGAGCATTTTCGTCATAATTTTTTGTTAAACTACTTTTACAACAATTACATTTGTCCTTAGAACCCAACCTAGTACTTCTACAGAGGACGTACAATCGATCGATTGTAGACGAAGCCGTGGCGAAACCCTAGCAGTGTGACATCCACACCGCTGTAGTGAGCGCCGCACGACCGTTTTTAACGTTTTATACTTACTTAGTTAAATTAGTGGGGAATTTGTTGTTTCTATTTTTATGACGGGGAATAGTTAAAGTTGAAAAGATATTTTGTGTCTTTCGAGATTTGTTACGTCTGCTGTAAATTGTACCTAATAAACGTGAGGCCCATTTTCACCAACAGGGTAGAAAATATATTTATCAGAAAACTAATTGTTTCCCGCGATTACATACGCGTCCCGAGGTATTTACGTACCTACTTCTTGCAGCCTTATAAAGAGTATCCTGCTATTTATCTCCTTTCTCAGGCTGTAGAGTATCTGCACAGACAAACAGAGAGAGTTACTTTCGCATCATACATAAAGAAAGAAATTAAACCTTCTACCTCAAGGAAAACATATTATTTGGATCTTCTGTCATTATGACAAATGGAAATAGAGCAAGAAATTAGTGGTCCCAAGAAAATGCTACTCAATTTAGGTACTCCGAAATTCAGTGGCGGATTTACCAATAGGCCAAGTAGGCCAGTGCCTAGAGCGGCAGATTTAGAGGGGCGGCAAATTTAGCTACTTTTTTTTTCAGATTTTTTTTGTACACAATCCATATGTAAATAAACGATTAATAAACGCCTTGTAATATATAGGTACTTAGGCTTATGTGATCATGAATTTTAAAATATTCCAATAGGGTTTCAATAATTTAATAATTCTGGTTTATTTTGCGCTCTTTGAGTTCTCAATCTAACAAAAAGTTAAAGCACCGAAGTAGCAAAAACAACTGACGCTCTACGCTGACGATTTCTAAGATGTTTAGGAGGTGGAGGACTTTTTTGTCCCCAAACTCAATAATTTCGCGCTCGCTGCGCTCGCAGTTTTTTCACTTTACACTGGTTTTTTTTCAAACTTGTTTGAGTATTTTTGTGTTCCAAGACTCAAAAATTTCGCGCTCGCTGCGCTCGCGCTTTTCACTTGACAGTATCTATTTTCTAATTTCTTTAGGTATCATTGCGTCCCTGATATCACAAATTTCACGCTCGCTACTCTCGCGGCTTTTTCTCTTTGCAGAGGTTTTTACTCACACTTGTACTTTTGTGTCCCAAAACTAAAAAATTTGGAGCTCGCTACGCTCGCTACGCTCGCGACATTTTACTTTACGGCGGTTTTTTTAAACTCGTTTTGATACTTTACTGGTCCAAAATCAAAAAATTTCGCGCTCGCTGCGCTCGCGGCTTTTTCACTTCACACTGGTATTTATAATACTAGCTAGCGCTTTATAATTTTGCACTGATCTGTCTCCGGTTTCTTTATGTAAAACCTAGCAAAAAGCACCATGAATGATTGCTACACGATTTTTAAGTACTTCAATTACAATTGTAGTCCCTTATTATATTTCGTCGTATTTTTTGGGGGGTGCTCAATAGGTAGTCCGCCCCGGGTGCCAACCGATGCTACGCCGCCACTGATCATAGCACCCGAACGAATGAACCGATTTCAATTTAGTTTTTTTTTTGTATTACAGGTGTTTTACGGGCGATTGTTCTTAGACATGTTTGATGAAAATCAATTGAGCCGTTTAAAAGTTACAGAGGTTTTACGCTTTGAAGTCGCTGTCAAATAAACTTGTTATGTCAACATTAAACTCTTCGGTACATAGCGGGTTGCAAAAATAATCTAGGAACTGACAGAAATATCATTAAGTTCACAATCATTAGGGGCGGCAAAAATTTAATGGCCTACTAGCGGCAAATTTGTAAATCCGCCACTGCCGAAATTGTTTAAAATTTTATTAAATAATCATAAAAGAGAGGAACAGGGTGGTACATCGAAACTTTTACGTAAATACAATGGGTTAAATGGTTAAAAGTGAATGTGATAGATCCTCCTTGCTAGGTAAGTTTAAATCATACTTATGTAGTTCCACGAAACACAAATAAAATCGAAAACTGTTTCCTAGGTTCAAAGTCAGTGGCTGAAGGCCCAAACTCCTCAGTTTCGAAAGCAGGTTATTGATAATAATAAACAGCCTATCTGCTTATTAAGAATATAATCACCATCACATGTTACGATTTTATGCAAAGTTTGTGTGTACTAAAAAAGAGGGTAGAAAGAAAAGATAATCATCAGGAACAGCCTCTGTTGTGGATTACTAGCGACATCTAATGTGAAACCCAAAAAACTAACCTTTATGATATGTACTGTGACGCGTTATAGATGGCAGCAGGAGGGGCTTTTATGTGCATAAAAATAGGAAAAATTTATTTGAAGCTTTTTACTAGCAAAAACTATGACTGTATTCTTTATAATAAATAATATTTTTCAAATTTATTTCATAAAAGGTAGAATAAAATATTTAGCCCTAGAACACTGCAATGATTTAAGTAATAAAAACTGTTTGGAAATTGGCAACATTAAATCAAAATCAAACATGGCGCGCGTACACACGGTTCCGCAAATTTTTCATTTTTTCATTTATTTCTCATTTATTTTATGTTGTTTTACTGGTTTTGTGAGTGCCAATCGCGAATTGAATGAAGACAACTGGATAGAAATCCTTGAGGGAGAATGGATGGTCGAATTGTGAGTACTTTTCCTTGTAGCCGGTGTCAACCAATTTACGGGAACGTGTCAAATTTTTTCATTCATTATTTAGGTGTGAATAATCGGTATTACTCATTGAAATTGGCTGTGAAGCTGCTGGAAGACCTCTTTTAGGTGTTGGTCGCCTTATTTATCTGAGAAGCTGTTTATTTATGGCGTAATTAGCGACAGGAGCAACCCACTCGTTTGGGTTCATTAACCACTACAAGGTCGTTAGGGTCTGTGTAAAAGCACCGTTTTGAAAACCGTGACGCATTGTCTATTGTTGTTACATGTCTAAGTACTCAAATTACGTGTGAAATTCAGCTTCCATTTTGTAGTACACCGTGACAAAAAGGTCAAAAGGAAACAGGAAAATAATACAATGTACAGAATGGACTGTTATTCTCATTTTATCCTTGAAAATATAATATAAACTAAAACATTTAAGTATAAGTAACTGCCTATTAATACATCCCTACTACATATTCTCTCTAGGTTGAACTTATAATTTCTTATATGATTTCAAATTCAAAAGTACATAATTAATTAAGTAAATATATTTCTAAGGCATAAACTAACTCTAAAGAGGTTTATAGCAGACACATAATTTATGGTCATTGCCCTTTGCTTAGTTAATTACACAAGTGAGTTAATTATCTCTATGCTAAATAACTGTTTAGCAGGTGATGGCAGATTAGACATGTACATGCTGGCATTTGAAAAGACTGTCTTTGTATATATTTTTTGATGTTCTAAAAGTGCTGAATTTCAGCCTAGTATTACTTTAAATTTATTTCATGAAACCCTAAACTTAAACTTAGAAGATCTCTAAACCTTGATGAAATATGGACTGTTGTCAAGTTTTCTTACAGCACCATCTCTGATTTAAAAAAAAAAACAATATTTTTGTTTTATTACTACCATTAACCAAAATCAATTCATTCAATTAAGACCATCTGAAAATACTCTAACTCACAAAGTATATTAAAATAAGGCTGTTACATCAGCACTTTTCAAATGTCAAAAACAAAAGACAGCCTCCAAAACGCCCACCCTTCACCACTTCCTATATATTTTTGCTGGGAAGAAGTGGCGCAACAAACTCCCCAGCAACACATGGCTGTCTATTAGGTTTGAAGAACAAGATTTATACAAAAAAGTCTAATACAACTACTTACTGGCTGCATAGACAGATAATAGACAATTTGGAACTATGAGTCATAGTTTTGAAAGTTGTATGCACAAACATTGCATCACTAGCCCATACATGTATGCTAATGCATTATTAAACATGCTCAATGCAATTTGTGATGCAGACTTGCATATTTTATCATAATGAATGTCACATGTAGTGATTTTGGATGTGATTTTGATAAAGACCATTGTGTTTTCATAAATAGTTGTATCCTTTTACAAAAGAATCATTTAATGATGTACAAAGAATTAAATGGATAATATAGATACTTCATATATTTTCTTCAGGAAAATTGTATAGTATCATGAACTCTATAAATAAATAACTATAATTGGGTAAATATTTTGTTTCTCATAACCAATGTTTTCAAATATTGTGTGTCTTTCCCGATTTCACGCCAAAGCCACTGAACCAATAATGTTACTTGGTATTTGTAATTTGATACATAATAATAAATAATGCTTCTCTTTTATGTATGTTTGGTTGCACTGTAAAATAATAACAATATAAAGCATATGGAATGCTAATAAACAATTGAGTATTATTTTTACAGTATAGCTAGAAGACATCTATGAGTATTTATAAAAGTCTGGATATGAAAAGAAGTACTATGCTACTTAAATACATGCTTAAATACACTGTTCGTAAAAAATCTAGTTTCTCTTACACTGTATAATGTTTGCAACTATGTGGACAATACTGAGAAAAGATAAAAAAAGCAATAACCAGTCAACAGGTTGTTAAAAGTAAACAATAAAGGTATGATGTCATTTGTGATGACAACAACCATTTCATCATGCTTTGCTATATAAATATGAACCACACCTAGTTTTTGATATATTGAGTTCTGAATCTAATATTTTTCTTTAAACGTCTTTGACAACTGACAACAAATTTTACCAAGGGGTATTGGGTAGTCTGCGTAACTGGGTAGAGGAGATCAGATAGGGAATTAATGTTGCACCTTGTTAAACACTGGTACTTAGATGCATCCAATTAGACTGGAAGCCTAAGCCAGTTGGGAAAAGGCTCGGAAGATGACGATGAATTTAGGATTAAGAAACTCCACTAGTATAAAGTGCATAGTAGGTTTTCTCTCTTGTCTTAGAATATTACATGCTGTTTTTATACCTGTTCTATTTTATGATATAAAAATATAAACATATGGTAATGAAACACAATGCAAAAAACTTGTCAAACATCTGGTTTTTGTAGTGTTATTAATAACTAAGAGATGGCAACAAATTGTATGTTGTTATAGTAGCAAAAGAAATACATCGTCTGTGATTTCTTCTGCAAATCTGCATGGATACAGAGGAACAACGGAGTCTTAGTAATAGGATCCCGTATTTACGCGAGTGCTCAAGTGGAGTATAGATCTTCTAGTTAACCCTGTAGTCTCACCCTCAAAGACATCCATAAAACCTTCACTAACATTTAATAATTTCCCCATTTCTGCGCAGCTACGCCCCCTGGTGTCCAGCGTGCAACGCCCTATCCCCGGCATGGCGAGAGCTATCAACGCGAGCCACGCGCAAATCCCTCGGCGTGCGGACTGCGGCGGTAGACGTTACCAAGTCTCCTGGACTTAGCGGGAGATTTGTGGTCACTGCGCTGCCTACTATCTTCCAGTAAGTATTAGTTATTTTTGCCTTTCAAAGATTTTACTCGTAAAGATTTTTGGGGAGAGGGACACTGGAGAAGGCTGTACGGTTCCTGTTGGTTTAGTTCTCGTTCTGAAACTAAATTGTCCAAACGAGCCCATGAATGTGTTGCTACCCGCTGATACCCTAGAATTCAAATCAAAATAAAATCTTCATTGATGACAAAATGTTTTCCGAGAATTATACTTACTATTCATAATGGGGTACTAGCCCACTGTCGGCCACGGTGGCTGTTCTCATATAAGTAGATCAGCCAGCTGCAGCGAACATATTATAGTGCACGAGCATTTGCGCAGACACAGGTGCACTCACTATTCCTTCACTCTCATAGCCTGATGGGACGGCAATCCGACATGACTGTTGAGAGATCAGGCGCCAATTACACATTATCTAACCACCTTACATACAATGCGCTTAAATAGCAATAACCCGCTCTTCTTCTATTTCCAGTGTGATCGACGGTGAATTCCGCCAATACAAGGGTCCCCGGGACGTGGATTCCATGCTGGGCTACGTGGAAGACCAGCGCTGGAAGCAGACGGAACCAGTCCCATCGTGGAAGGCGCCCAACTCCATACAAATGACTCTGGTCGCTGAGTTCTTTAAACTAAGTCAAGCGCTCAGGGTACGTGGCTTATTAATATCCTTTGCACTTTTGTTGATGCTTGTGTTATATCTCTGGTAATTCGTTATAATAATATTATAAAGCTAAAGACTTGGTTTGACAGCGTTAATCTCAGTAAGTACTTTTCCGATTTAAAAAATTCTTTAAACCGCTGGCAGAGCTACTAGCAACACTAAGATCATATTACTGCAGAAATACTGAAAAAATAATATTAAAACTGCTTTAAACCTCTTGAATATGTCATGTTTCAGAGTGTGCACAACATGCTGATGGAAACATACGGGCTGCCTACATGGGGTTCCTATCTGATCTTCGCATTAGCCACCATATTCATTGGAGCACTACTCGGACTGGTATGCACATTTTTTTATGTATTTTTATTTTTAGCTTTTGAATGAAACCTAAAATATTCGAGAGTTGCCTTTGATTTCTCAGGGTTTCCATCATCAGGTCGTAAGTAAGCTATATTACTGCAAAGTTTCATCAAAATCCTTTGAGAGATTGTGCGTGAAAGGAGAACAATCATCCATACATACAATCTTTCACTTTTAATATCATCTATCTAATATTAAAAAGAGGTAACATTTGTAACTTCATATGAAGGGGGTAATCTTTGGCACCGCTGGTCGGATTTCCAAAATTCTTTTACTGATACATAGCTACAATGTTCCTGAGTACAGATAGCGCGCGAGTTGAATGCAGAGCTTAGGAATGCGGTATGATAGTTGACAAGGATGGCACAGCACTACACTGCAGGCGCGTGAGGTGGGGCGTGCGGATGGCGGGGGGAGGTGCTCCCGCTCTTTACCTCAGACCCCGACTGCATTCAACTCGCGCGCTATCTGTACCTTACGCTATATTTTATCCTTGTATGGACAGTATTTGCCTGGAAACCAGCTAGTTTGTAATATGATGATTTATCTTCCAGATCCTAGTGTGCATCATAGACCTGCTGTACCCGCCGCGGCGCGGGGAGAAGGTGTTCGTCTCGCAGCAGGAGCTCGACAAGCGGGCAAGGGGCGACCAGGATGCTAAGGACAAGTCCGATGATGATCAGGTATGCAGCCATTTTATCATTTGCCCAGCCTTTTCTTTTCTGATAGGCTTCCAGTCACGATGGAGTTACATGATCCAACTGCCTATCTGGCCTTCACAACCTCTAGTTACTTGAGCAATCCATCACTCCTTGGTAGGACTGGTTGTCAGACTATCTGGCATTGATATGCACTCGGCTTAAGGGACCTCGCGTCCCTGAAAATCAGGTGATTCATTTTATAATCCAGAAACAGACCCTTGGATTGTTAATTGCAATTTCTGCTTTAATACAATAAAATTTTTTGATCGTCGTGAAAGATGACGTGCCAACAAGGGACTTACCACATAGTTTTATTGACATATTCATGCAAATTATACAACTGTTTGCTTCGTATAAGAATAAAATATTTTTATTGGTACTTTATGAGTTGTTAACCAAAATTGTTATTTGTGTAGGAGCTGATCAACGACGACATCGTGGATGACGACGACAATGAAAAGAACAGCGATGCAGAGAAGAATTCACCCAGCGATGTGAGTAAACCATAGTTTTAAAAGTTAATGAACTTGATACATTCCTAATTCTCAGGGGCTTTGCATACGAGCAACGTTAATTGATGCAATTGTTAATTTTTTGAAAGATTTCTATATGGTAAAGTAGCTAAACTCCATTTTAATAGCCACTCCAAATAATCCTGAGTGTCTTCATACACAAATACATACTGAAGAATATACTAGAGCTTGAAATAATCGTCCTTTTTTTAAATAATATGTCACATCGAAATTTTTTTATCTTAATTTAATGCTTACTTAAAACGAACGTAGACAACTATCGTACTGCACCACGGTAACATCCTTAACCCTTATCACTTATAACATTTTATTTTTCTTCCACAGTCATCAGAGGAAGACAAAGAGAAGCCGGCGGCAGCGGGCGGCGACTCCGCCCCCGCGGGCGCCGAGCGAGGCGAGGTCCGCAAGCGCAGGCCCCGCAAGGCCGACTAGGCGACCGCCCGGGTCTAACCCACACACTTGCTTACGCCGGGGACCTACAGTTTTAACTGCAGAGATAAAAAAATAAACAAAATAACTAGCGGAGATGTCATAACACAAATTATTCTCCTAAGAAAGTAGCGCGACAACATGCGGGTGTTCGGGGGACGAGGAACGTTACTAGCTCCGCCCTTACAAGCCTTCTTTGGAACCAAATCACCTCTCAATCAAGAGCAATCTTTGACAGATTGGTCTTAGTTTGACAAGGAAGTAGAACGCTTCGTTGGTTCTAGTAACTGATTTCTTTTTCGATCTGCTCTGATGGTTTTGATATGACATCTCCGCTAATCTTTCCTTCCTCTGTAATCAAAATACTCGAACTGTTAAGCCAAAATTGAGAAATGTACAGTAAAACTGACAAAACGTTATCAATATTAACTATCATAGTTAAAACTGAAGGTCTGTAGCCGGCTTTACACAACAACACTAAGACAACGCCGGTTAACGTATTTTCTGATAGTGTGCTTTTTCAAAATGTTGGTTTTAGTAAAAAAATATGTAACGAAAACACTGTTTGGTCAGTTTAAGTATTGTTAGGTATCTAGAGGAGATTCTATTTATGCTAATTTCATATACCAATAAGGTTCGGGGGGTCGTCGCCTTCCGTAATATGACTTCGTAAGGTCATGAACCCTTTTTTATGTGAATTTCTTATCTACTATAAAATATACAAAATATTGAAAACACGCACACAATAAATTATAAAATCTAAATAATATAATTTACTTACACTATCGGAAAATATTGAAATCGACTTACAACAAGCGAATTATAAAGTTGGTTAGACCTCTTAGAGCGTAAATATAAAATTCCTGAGCCTTAGAGGTCAGAAAAAAAGCGAAGCCTTATAGCGGTTTCTTATTAGCAAGGAGAATTTGCCCTTGACCTTCAAGGTCACTAATTGTCGCGAATTGAGTAATCAGTTTCAATTAAACGAAATAATCTTTATTTTAGTATTTGCAATGTTAATTGTGGTTGCCAGATAAAAAAAAGCCTGCCTTAAAATATCACCTAGCTTCCACCCGTTGTTTCACCCGCGTCCCGAGGAAACTTTCCCGCACATGGATAAAAACGTACACCCATATAAACTTTCGCATTTATAATGTACATGAAATATCTGGCAACACTATTAACATGGCATGAAATAAAATAATTGAAACATTGGCAACACTGGTATCTTAATTCGCGACCGGCCTATAACACTATGGTATGAGAAAAGTAAAAGTAAAGATTGTTTGTAGTGCTCGATTCATACCATTTGTATTTCTTGTAGTGTGTTGATATTTAACTCATTTTTATTTTTAAACGGTAATGAAGATTAAACATACATCAGCACAAAAAAATGGCTAGAAACTATATAATAAAATGTTAGGAAAAATATGTAGTACCCAAACCCTCGATTAACTGTCTCGCGGCAATTAACGCTACATATTTTTCCTAACATTTTATGTCATGGATTCCCTCAGTGACGCCTAATTCCATAATTTTATATGGTATCTTATGTATTCAGCGTTAATTTTTTGCCATTTACATGCATTTATTAGCATTATCAACATCTTAGATATAAACTATTGAGTTAATGCTTGGAAAGTAATAGTAGTTAAATATCAACATTCACATATGTTAAAATTATTCTATCTGTGTTGTCTTCCCATTATTTTTAACTGTCATTTATTATTTAATAATTATTATTATTCAATATTTTTTCTATAAAAATGTTTTGCTTTTCAAGTAAGCTGAATCTTTTTATTCATATATTTTATAGTATTTCATTCCATAAAAAGCATTAAACAAGATATATTCGTATTTTCTCACATACTAGAAACATGTTGGCATAAGTTTTATATGAAAAATATTCAACTCCAAAAAGGTCTAATTTTCCATATAAATATGTACGAAAATACGAACTGTTCTTATTACAATATAATATGAGTGTACAAAATATTGTATTTCGTTGCTTTTTCCAAAATGTCCTCATTTTCAACGACCATTTAAATCGAAATTATTACTTTATATTATTTACTGTTCGGGTGTTTGGTGTGAGTGTATGAATGAGTGTCGTTACGGCTCAATTTGATTGCATTTCGACGTTCACTAGTATTTTGTAATCTCACAGTCTTTTATAGTGAAGGTTGATGTAGTTTTGGTAAATAACTTTAGCATTATATAGTATTTTAAAAAACAATACTACTATTTCTTCCTACGAAAACCTCTTCCTTTTTGGAAAGTCGGTTAAAAAGATCATAAAATTAAATCACTATGTATCAAGCTTGCTTTGATCAGTCAGCCTGCTACCACCGACTGACTGAGCAATATTTGACTACATACACTATATCTTTTTATCTCATCTTTTATCTTATGAATATTTCAACACTTTCTTTGTTAAAAAATCATGTCTTGATCTATACTTTCGACTTATCGACCATTTACTAGCTAAAGTTATTTACAGAAAACTACATAAAAATCCTTCACATAGCATTTATCAATCACAGAGTGTTTAGTTTGCACCAAATTTAGTGTAATTTTACTTTTATTTAAATCATAAAACTTGAGACTTTCATCAAAGTATTATATAAGTATATTTTATTTTTAACGTAATTTTGTATTCATTGGGTAGTTTGCTTATGTATTGTTAGTTTTTGGATAATAGAGTATTTTACTTATGGCCAAGAATAAGTTATATTATGTAGATACAGGGGTACCTATTACAATAAAAAATACACAACACTGTCAACAAGAAAGCTACATCATTGTCCTATTGCCAACTGAGCCTAAAAAGCCCTAAATGTGTAGTTATGAAATTACCACAACGAAAGTTAACTTTCCATAAGCAATTACGCCAACGATTTTATTTTATTTTTTACAGAAAGTTTAAGAAAATTGGATGGAATGAGACTAAACGAAATCATGTGAAAATATTCATTCAAGATTTTTTTATTCATGCCCATCGTGTTTTGAGTTGAGTGGTGAAGCAGTAATAATTATTATAAGTATTTATATTATCGCTTTTTATATAACGAGGCTAATATATCATTTATATATTTTATGGAGGCTAACAATTATTTTACAGCCTTAAAAATATTATTTTCTCGATCAATTGAAGGATAATACTAATTTTATATGTAATCTGCTTCGCCTCTTCGCTCTAAGCGCGGTGAAAATCACATTCCTCTTGCGAGTAATGAATTGAGCGCTCAATAATATACAATGTATCGATCTACGTACTTATTGAGATTAGAATTATGTATTAGGCCTCACGTTGTGTCACTTTTAGCATTATAATAAAGAAGAACTAATATATAAATAACGTTTACAAGACAGTAAAACAGCTAAAGTGAAGAAAAAAAAACGATTCTTACACATACAATGCTAAAAGTTCTACAAAAAGTAATATTTATTTATTTGTTGCAATACTCAAATTATATGTTCGCTTATATTTTATTATGGTTTTATGTATTATGATGATTATATTATACATTATTTGAATACACGAAACATTAGGGTTATTGAAATTGTAACGAACGGAGCGCTGTGGTGGTTTGTATCGAAAACGAGAAGGGATAACTGAAACTGTATTATTAAAGTCTATATTACAGAATTATAACACTCAAGTATATTATTTAGAGCTTAGCTTTTTAGTTTAGGGCTCTAATTTTAATTAGAACTTGAGTTTGTAACTGTTATAAGACAGCATAAGCCCATATGCGATATATAACTGTTACTCGTTAAAATCAGAGTCGATTGAAGCAAGTTGTCAGTAGTAAGTAAACTATAGTTTTTCAGAGTATTATGTATTTTATATCGACTGCAAATACGAGTAGCAAGTGTTTATATAATATATAATCATTATTTTTTCTTCTGAATTTGTAATATTCCATTTTCAGCGTAGAATTTTATGGTTGGAATTCAAAGTTTCAGTTATCCCGGCTCGGTGTGGTATTGTCATTGTTAACATGAAAATTGCCTTGTACAAAGACTTAAGATTGTTTTAAGTGTTGCGTTTATATTAACTATTGACCTAGTGACTTGCTGAATAAAATTTGTATTTGTATTGGCTTTGTTTTATTTATTCTGATCCTTAAAAAAACTTGAAATTACATCGTTCAATCTAGAGGGAATAGGAAATCAAATCCAAAACTCATTCAAATGTTTCTTTATTCAGATATATTTACATAAAATAATTAAGTATTGAGATAATTCACATAATGCAATTTAATATTAGACGATAATTTAGATTTACAATGAAATAATAAACTTTATAGAGCTGTAGCTGGATAAAATATGTTTGGCTAATATTTTATAAACATTGGTTATTGTAAGCACTAGCTAGTGGGTTAGTGGTCTAAACTGCTGGGTATTGTGAATATTTACCGCAAAATACCGTGATATAGCAATGTGAAGTTTGGTTTTGGATATTGCATTGAGATCTGCTATTATAAAAACAGGTTTTTAAGTGCATATGTATAATACAGTTCGGTTTTTGATATGTTACCCAAGAACAGGCTAGAAAATTGAGATAATCGTAAAATATTCATTTTAATATTTCAGATTATAAAACTCGAAAGCTAGGGAGTGCCAAAAGAGTTACTGTCTAAAACAATTATGTTATACATCGCAACAGTAAATGTGAATAAAAAACGATACAATTTCGACCATTACAAGCGTATTTTAATATAAATATCAATTTTAGCAAAATCTACGTTTCTAAACCCGTTGCATATTATTTTGGGGATTTTATTTTAAATACAATTTTCATATAATCTTAGTCTAGCGTATTTCTCGATCAACAAATTTTTGAGATATACAATTTATTAGGTTATACAACGCCAATCGTTAATTTACGTATCCTCGATAATAATTTAATTAATATCAATTGACAAGGGTAAATGCTGTGATGCGTAGTGTTGTCACTTGTCGATAGTTCACCTAGCGAGTTATCGAAACTACCGATATGCGATTTTTCTGTGTAGTCATATAAAAACCAACGGAATGTTTTTGATTTAATACTTATTAATTTTGATTGTTGTTTATTACTTTAACGAAGATATTTCATGGAACTAAATATTGATAGTGAATAAGTTGATTTCGTTAACGTGATAAGCAACAATTCATTTAATATTGTCGACAAAATTGGTTACAAATAAGCGGGTATTACACAAAATTTGTTCATACGATTACATTAATATACACAATTATATAAAAAAACAATATACATTCAGTTCTTTCTGGTGCATATAAGTTTTTTTTTTCACCAAATAAACATTTTAAAATTGGACATTCATATCAGTGGTAATTTAGATATAAATTAATCTGTATTCAAAATTAAATGCGAAAATAATTTGTTACAATTTTTGTAAGTAGTAAAAATTACTCTTTAAATCGTAAATAACTACAGAGCCCAGTAGAAATACTATTATTTCTAAATACACTTCATAAGATGAGCGAATACTTTTTTAAGCACTTCATATTTCAGTCTACTGCACTGCGCAGTAATTTACGCATTCAATTTTGAAAGTAAACATACATAGGTATTTCGATAGAAAGATCTTTGGAAAACTTATATTTCATCGAAGTTTATAAAAAAAATACAAAATGGAGTAAATCCGAAGATAGAGGGCGCTACACTAGGTTAGGTATTTCATGACTAACATTTCTTAAATTACAAGTTTCATTAAGTTAACATAGGATTTCAAAATAATTTCAGTCAAAACTCCTCACATCAGTTCATTTTTTTCCGAGATTCTTCCACAAACATTTTTATTTTTGAAATTTAGTCATAATTAACCTAACCTTTTTATAGGTACAGCCCTATAGACAAAAACATATAAAAATCTAACCTACAAAAAAAATCTCATTGTCTAAGTCCAACTAATTTAATCTTAAAAAATACATTGAAGACAAAATCATAGTCGCGATAATACATTACGGTCATAAACAAACAAAAAAAAGAGACTAGATTGTTAAAAAATTAACAATTATTACAAAAAAAAATATTGCTTACGGTTAGGGATGAATAATCACAAAATAATCATGAGATTTGTTACAAATATAAGGTAATACCTAAAGCTACGTGTATCTAAAAATGTCGATAGATATTAAAGAAAAATATGGTAGCTTAATTTAAACCAGAGTTTTAGTTTAATAAAATGCAGTTAAATTAGAAGCAGTATAGATTAATTTATTTGATTGCTAATTCTCGAGAAAATGCAACAGAAATTGAAATTTCTAAGTACAAACAAACAAAATCTACGGAAAATGCATTGTATTTCTTTGTTCTAATTCTGTTTATCCATCGACATTTGTGATACAGTTTATGAACTTCATTTTACACACAAAGCATTAAAATAAAGCGACATTTTCACGTATGAAGGTATATAAATAATTAACTTAAACATTAAATGTGACGATTATTTTGGTAATATACTTTATAACTTCATTAAAAATGGAAATAATCACATTACTTTATTAATATACAAAACTTATGTATACAGTATACATTTCTAGCGAAAGGGTTAGAAATAATATTTTATAGATTATCAATCTATATCCTATTACAATTTGAAAGTCGATATACCTTATCGATAAATAGGGCTTCCATTTATCGATATGCTGATTTATCGACTTTTAAAATCGTCGTATTTAACACAAATGAATATTTATCTTGAAGATTGTCGACATAATAAGCGCTTAAAACGACGAGTAGTCGATTTAATTACATATCGATATAAACACGAAGAGACAGGTAACAAAATCTAGAGTTTTTTACTATTTGTTCCACTGTGGAGTTATAGACTACCTACCTATACAGGAATGGCAGTGTTTGTTTTAGTTTATTTTGTGAATATTATTTAAAATCTTTATCATATTAATCTGTCTTATTACTTTAATACGAAGTTTTGGGCGAATGTAAAAATGTCTGACATTATCAAAATTTTAAGCAATATTCACAAATACACATGAAAACATTTGGCTTTATAGATTTTAACAACGTCACAGTCACAGTTTTTTTATTACTTTAAGACATCACATATTAAATTGTTCATGTTTTATTTTTTATTTTAATATAAATTCATTAAAACTTAAAACCCGGACCGGGTTTGTCGGCGGATTGCTTACGTCATTAAGATGGCGTAGAGAGTATTAAAAATAAAAGCAATTAAATACATTTTGGTTAATAAAATCCTAAATCTATTTATTTATATATTATATACTTTACTCATCGGTGGATTATAGTTTATTGTCAGGATTGAATGTGCTTTGAAAAGGTCCTTAATATTTTTTTCATATAGCCATATTACAAGTGAATAAGGAACATAAGATTTTCCCTAGTAAATAAAACAGTCCCCTAGTAAATTGTAAAGTTAAAAGTCTGATCGTTCAGAATAATGAAAAATGATTGTAATCAGTTCCAGTTTTCAAAATGCAATTTTAACTCAAGTATATTAATTTCCCTCTACCATATTTTATTGAATGTCCAAGTACCTAAAGAGATTTTCTGACATTTTCACAGCACATTGAAATCCTACAATAAACTATAGACACAAACTCGGCAACGGCTTACATACGGGATATAAAACACGTAGTTTATATTAAGAGGAATCTAATTGACCTACAAGCCACATTGGGTCTATATAACTAGAGCGGAGCACACACTAGTTAATATTAGGATGATTTTCAAAATTTTTTGAACGTCACTAGTAAAAAATAATGGTCATAAGAATTTTAATCTTGGCAAAATTGTAATACTTGCATTTTTTTCAATAATAGCCTAATTTTCATACTTTTTTGGAAGTCATAAAATGTAGCCAAAATGTGGCAAAAAAGTCAATTAATTTATTTACATTTTCATTGCCTTTTTTCACTACAACACAATTAAAAATTAACTTAAAACCCACTCAATAAATAAAATTACTAATACCAGTCGAAAACGCGAATAATTAAAAATTCCTAATTTTTTTCCTAACGCCTAATATCCTACCAGTGTGCACTTAGCTTAATAATATCTATTTAAATTTGTTATTATCGTTTAATGGAAGGTTTAGTATTACTCATGCAGAAAACCATTACATTTTAACTATATGAGTTTTTTTTCTGATAAATAATTTAATAACATTGCAAAATAAATCTTCCATATAATTCTTTTAGGAACCAAATATGTTGATAATAATTAATTATAATTTAATTGCGCCTGTGTTTATGACAAACACCAACATAGTGATGTGACATCATATCGATATATTATTTGTCGATTTTTGAAGTGATGATATTTGTCATAAATACAGGCGTTTTAATGAAATACTTAAAGCATGTCGTAGAGCAGACTGAACTCTGTGTGGTCGACACACGGCATGTATTCGCGCGGCCCCCGCAAACTATACTACTCAACAGAAGCAAGCGTAGAAACGACACATGTCCTGTGTCCACGATGAGTTCGGTTGGTTTCTACGGAGAAATATACACAAATAAGTTTTTTAAAGTTGTTTTTTTTTTAATAGAAATTTTTGTAAGTTACTTTATCTGATTCTTCACCATTTTTACTACTTTCGTTACATTTATTTAAAGCGTCAATTAATCGAGTATCGATTTTTACAGGATAATCAATGACGGATGAACTGACTTGGCTTAAAATTGGTGGGGATGTAGCTAAAACCAGGAACTAACATAGAACTAATATACCCATCCGAAGACGGAAAAGTTTTTCTCTCGGATCGATGACGGAAGGTAGGGTAGTCTATCTATACTATATCAATCTAATAAAGATCGATTTTTTTTGTTTATTTGTATCCTTCAAAACTACTGGACCGATTTGATAAATTATTTCATGGTTGGAAAGCTGCACCCTTCATAAGTAACGCGTACAAATTTTACCCCGGTACGGGCAGCAGTTACCACGGGATACATGTAAAGCCTGTCAGAAGTTAGCACACATACTCACCATCAGGGATCCATGGGATGCGGCGGCGAGGCGCCGCAGCTGCTGTCCTCCGAGTGCAGCGCGTCGCCCAGCTCCGTGCCCACCTGGCCCGGGACATACTTTGTCAGGTTAGTATACATATAGACATAGTGTCAATTTGGAGAAACATGAAAATAACAGGAGTCTTAGGGTCAATTCCCACTGAAAAAGCAGCGGCCGGCAGCGGCCGTAAGAGCACGGACAATGTAAGAGCGCGGCGCCGCGCTCGCGCTCACTTGCTCGCAGTTACTTGCTCTTACGGCCGCTGCCGGCCGCTGCTCTTTCAGTAGGAATTGACCCTTATACTGAAAGGAGATATTTTTCGCCAAACTTGTGTCATTATGGAACACGAGTGTGTTTTTGTGCTCGGAATTTAATATATATAACTTTGCAGACCATATTTAGCATAAATTATAAGTTCTAACACGGTTATAAGCCTACCTGAGTTCAAATACAAAATAAAATGGCAGGATATGATGAGTTATATAAGATATCTCATTTCCAACGGTGGACTAGTACTATAAATCTAAAATAAATATAGTAGAGTAAATCGACTGATATTGACGATAGAAATCTTTGAGATGTAAAAGCTACAATCTCCCTAGCTACCTGCGACTCAGGGCTCCATGGGTGAGTATGTTTGTGACACAACACATGTGTACATACCTTGAGCACGTCGTGCAGCGAGCTCATGCTGCCGAGGCTGAGCGGCGTGATGGACCGCTCCAGCAGCAGGGAGCCGCTGCCCTGCGAGCCGCCGCCCACTGACCGGTCCATGGGCCGCGCGGGCGGCGACGGCGGCGGCGACCCGGGGGCTTCGCGGCGCCGCCATGACCCTGGGAACACAAAAATAAAATCAAAAAATTTCCATACCAATATATTTTACTAGCTTCTGCCAGCGGTTTCACCCGCATCCCGTGGGAACCTCTGCACGAACCCGGATAAAAATAGCCTATAGCCTTCCTCGATAAATGGGCTATGTAACACCGAAATAATTGTTCAAATCGGACCAGTAGTTCCTGAGGTTAGCGCGTTCAAACAAACAAACAAACAAACTCTTCAGCTTTATAATATTAGTATAGATATATCATAGAAAAGGGAATAGCCAAAGGCTGGTGAATATTCGACCTATTTTGTACAAGCGGTCGTAGTCTGTGGGCGTATACCATTCAATGTATTTTTAAGCTAATATAAATTATACGTACCATTGTAAGATCCGGTGCCGTGCGATATCGTTAACGGTGACGTCCGTTTACTGCTCTCTCGACTGCTGTACATCTAGAAAATGCAACAAAACGTACATTAATTACTGGTCTTAATCACACACTTTAGTCATCTCGCTAAAATACATAGTTCATGATGATTTTCTTTGTTACTAATAATGTAGGTTTGTAATTTCAGACTTACAAGTCTAGGTTTCCTTAAGATGGTGTTTAAGATACACTTAGAAAGTACAAACATACAAACTTAGAAAAGTTGCTCAATCCTTCTCCGTGTGAGAGGAGGTCTATGCCCAGCAGTGAGACGATAAAAATGTTGATAATCGTCATCTCCCAAGTCTTTTCCCAACTATGTTGGGGTCGGCTTCCATCCTTACCGAATGCAACTGAGCACCAGTGTTTTATTAGGAGCGACTGCCTATCTATCCGACCTCCTCAACCCAATTACCCTGGCAAACGATTATTCCTCATTGTTTAAATATGCATTTTATAAAAATATTGATGATGATGATTTTTTAGTGGGATAATTCTGGTCCTGTTACTGTACTGTTTACCTGTGGATGCTCGTCAGCAGTCTCGACAGTGGTGGGCAGGTCGAGGAGTCGCTGCGAGCGGATGCCGTCGCCCGGCCCCATGTGCGACAGGTGGGCGAAGTTCGTGGGGGCCGATATTAGACGCGAACGACGCTCTGATCTGTTGGCACAACGGTAAATTATATTTATTATGTAGCTGATGTTTTAGTGAGGAATTTTGGGCAAAACAGACGAAAAGAGCAACTGCTTGACCACGCACTGAAATCTTCTGTCTGTAGTTTCCGCTCCACTGCGGCCGCGCGAGGCGCATCGAAACTGCTGAGTACCCCCGCGCGTCCTATCCCTTCCCGTGTGTAGTTAGGTACATACAAATAAAACCATAGTAAAAAAAAGTCGAATCCAAGAAACGTCAATAATTCTGAATTCGGTGTTGCCCGATTAAAAAATATTAAAATATTCTGTGCTGCCACAAGGCTTCTATGACATGTCATTTGACTGACCAATTTTACTTATTGGTAAAACCTAGCTGTTTGTTTAATCCAAGTTGGAGAATGAAAACAATGCTAATCAGTCAGTCGTTATTTTACATCATCATTAAAAAATATACACTAATTATAGTACAATGGGCGATTATATTGCTAAAATAAAAATAAGTTATTACTCACAATCGGTTATGCGCCTCAATAGCCTGGTGCGACTGTTCTCGTACGGAAAACCGTCGCTTCGTGCCCCATAATGATGTATCTACGCAGATCGGCGGGTCTGAAGCTCGGGGATCTGTTGGAAGTCAATGCTATTTTTTGCATCATGATGTCATGCATTAAGCAAGAATCAAAGATCAATGTAATGAGGAAAGATGGAGAGGAAGAGGAAGACTTAAGAAAAGATGGATGGATTGCCTGAAATATGACATGAATAGGAAGGGAGTGAGTATCAGTATGACAAGTGACAGGACTCCAGAAGACCAGAATAAAACAGGGCAGGGGGAAAAAGAAGATTATGTAAGAAGGGCCATTAAAACGATCAAAACAAAATGGTATACAAATTACCAAAATAAGACCTAAGCAACGATCACCAGTATAAAATTGGAGAACAGAGGTGGTGGGATGTACCTTTTTCATTTTAGATTTCAATGTTATATGCATATTAATGTGTATTTTGTAATTTTGATTGTTTTAATGGCTTTTGTCGTTGACTGTACTTTATATTTTTAGGACAGGACACATAGGTATTTAAAACCACATCATAAAATTTTACCACTTAGACCAACAAAAAAAAATTGTTTTCCTGATGTTTTCCTAAAGGAAGAATGTGGATACATGCTGATACAGTTTAATATCGGACAAAAAGCCTGGGGTTTTTCCACCGGTAATCAAATATCTCTCATGGAATATGCGAAGTGAAGAGAAATCGGTCTTGGACGGGCGTGTTCAATTGATTTGACGAGTTAGGTGATAACTTACGTGACATGAGCGGGCGCAGGTATATGATGAAGGGCGCGGCGTCGCTGGAGAAGGGGAAGCCGTTCCCACTGCCGCCGCCCACGCAGCAGATCCAGCCAGACTCGTCCAGAGGTCGGGCGTTTGCTGCAAATATATACAAAATTATAGTTTTTGTATGATGGTAAGTTTGCTGTACAGCAGGAATAATAGTTATTAAAAGAAATAACAAATAATAAATGCATTTGATATCTGTCAAAAAACGCTTCACTTGTAACTAACTATGTATGTACGAAAATCTTGGAATCTGAATTTGACCCACTTCCCGATCTTCGATTAGGATGAAATTTTACACACACTCTCGATTTTTTTCTGAGGAGTTTTTGCTACGTAATGAAATGGCTGCTCGAATTTTCTTTTTTTGTTATTTTTTGTGAATAATTATTAAAATTACATGATTTAGGTCTCAAATAGTTTAAGGTCTTTTTAAATAAATAATGTACAATTTTGCTTGAATAAAAATTTACAAGTTAGACAGTTACATAGTATACTTCACATAGGGCACTTTTTGACTTATTTACAACAGACAACTAAAAGGCCATTCAATAATATAGATAAATCCAGTTATGTGACTCACGTATATTCATAGTCTGCACCCAGTCTCCGGTCTCGATGTCGTACACATCGATGTGCGTCGCCGTGAATATTAGCAAGTGCGTCTCGTTGATCGCTGCGAAATAATTAATCTTATTAGTTAATGGGATAATTAGTGGCAATTATTCCGAACTGTGGACACGTGTTAGGCCTCAAACAAATTGGACTAGCGGGTCCGAATGAGTGTCATATAAAACTGTCTCTGTAAGAATAGAACAGAGGCTTATGAATTTGAGAATGTGGAAAAATAATGATGGCTTAAAATATGACAAATTTCAGTAATTTTTGAAAAAAGCTTAAAAGTAAAAGTAAAAAAAAACCTATCTTCTATTTCAAGGGCTACCCTGTATATAATATAATATAATGCAGATGCTATATCAGTGTGAACAGTATAGGCAGAGCGAGTCATGTAACCGCTCGCGGCCGCCCCACGATCTGCCGCGCACGCCGCTTCGCGTATTCTTCGAAACACATTTTGCTGTTATCGTGCGCGTTTAGCGGGCTCAGTGTAGAGCGGGCTGGACGCGCTGTGTCTGGTTAGCGCGGACTCACGGCGCGTACGCGGCGTGCGATGCATGCGCACTGCGAGCGAGGCCACTGCTCTCACCGGGTGACGACCCACAGTGTGGACTCAGCTGCATCCAATGACACTGAAAACCAACCCATTTAGGAAATGCCTAGGCCGACACTCACCGTGGTGCTGCGGATGAGCAGTGTACATGAGCTCGGTGTCGCGGGCGCGGTGCCCGTGCCGGTCCACGTACAGCGCCAGCGAGTTGAACACCAGCAGCGTGTCGCCCGAGCCCGGCACCGGCGCAGCACACAGCAGCCTGGCCCCCGAGTGTGACAGGAACACACTACACTCACCGTGGTGCTGCGGATGAGCAGTGTACATGAGCTCGGTGTCGCGGGCGCGGTGCCCGTGCCGGTCCACGTACAGCGCCAGCGAGTTGAACACCAGCAGCGTGTCGCCCGAGCCCGGCACCGGCGCAGCACACAGCAGCCTGGCCCCCGAGTGTGACAGGAACACACTACACTCACCGTGGTGCTGCGGATGAGCAGTGTACATGAGCTCGGTGTCGCGGGCGCGGTGCCCGTGCCGGTCCACGTACAGCGCCAGCGAGTTGAACACCAGCAGCGTGTCGCCCGAGCCCGGCACCGGCGCAGCACACAGCAGCCTGGCCCCCGAGTGTGACAGGAACACACTACACTCACCGTGGTGCTGCGGATGAGCAGTGTACATGAGCTCGGTGTCGCGGGCGCGGTGCCCGTGCCGGTCCACGTACAGCGCCAGCGAGTTGAACACCAGCAGCGTGTCGCCCGAGCCCGGCACCGGCGCAGCACACAGCAGCCTGGCCCCCGAGTGTGACAGGAACACACTACACTCACCGTGGTGCTGCGGATGAGCAGTGTACATGAGCTCGGTGTCGCGGGCGCGGTGCCCGTGCCGGTCCACGTACAGCGCCAGCGAGTTGAACACCAGCAGCGTGTCGCCCGAGCCCGGCACCGGCGCAGCACACAGCAGCCTGGCCCCCGAGTGTGACAGGAACACACTACACTCACCGTGGTGCTGCGGATGAGCAGTGTACATGAGCTCGGTGTCGCGGGCGCGGTGCCCGTGCCGGTCCACGTACAGCGCCAGCGAGTTGAACACCAGCAGCGTGTCGCCCGAGCCCGGCACCGGCGCAGCACACAGCAGCCTGGCCCCCGAGTGTGACAGGAACACACTACACTCACCGTGGTGCTGCGGATGAGCAGTGTACATGAGCTCGGTGTCGCGGGCGCGGTGCCCGTGCCGGTCCACGTACAGCGCCAGCGAGTTGAACACCAGCAGCGTGTCGCCCGAGCCCGGCACCGGCGCAGCACACAGCAGCCTGGCCCCCGAGTGTGACAGGAACACACTACACTCACCGTGGTGCTGCGGATGAGCAGTGTACATGAGCTCGGTGTCGCGGGCGCGGTGCCCGTGCCGGTCCACGTACAGCGCCAGCGAGTTGAACACCAGCAGCGTGTCGCCCGAGCCCGGCACCGGCGCAGCACACAGCAGCCTGGCCCCCGAGTGTGACAGGAACACACTACACTCACCGTGGTGCTGCGGATGAGCAGTGTACATGAGCTCGGTGTCGCGGGCGCGGTGCCCGTGCCGGTCCACGTACAGCGCCAGCGAGTTGAACACCAGCAGCGTGTCGCCCGAGCCCGGCACCGGCGCAGCACACAGCAGCCTGGCCCCCGAGTGTGACAGGAACACACTACACTCACCGTGGTGCTGCGGATGAGCAGTGTACATGAGCTCGGTGTCGCGGGCGCGGTGCCCGTGCCGGTCCACGTACAGCGCCAGCGAGTTGAACACCAGCAGCGTGTCGCCCGAGCCCGGCACCGGCGCAGCACACAGCAGCCTGGCCCCCGAGTGTGACAGGAACACACTACACTCACCGTGGTGCTGCGGATGAGCAGTGTACATGAGCTCGGTGTCGCGGGCGCGGTGCCCGTGCCGGTCCACGTACAGCGCCAGCGAGTTGAACACCAGCAGCGTGTCGCCCGAGCCCGGCACCGGCGCAGCACACAGCAGCCTGGCCCCCGAGTGTGACAGGAACACACTACACTCACCGTGGTGCTGCGGATGAGCAGTGTACATGAGCTCGGTGTCGCGGGCGCGGTGCCCGTGCCGGTCCACGTACAGCGCCAGCGAGTTGAACACCAGCAGCGTGTCGCCCGAGCCCGGCACCGGCGCAGCGCACAGCGGCCGCGCCCCCGAGTGGGACAGGAACACGTTCACTTGGTTCTCGGGGTGGACTAGAGCTGTGAAAACAATATTAACAATTAGTCATTGAATTCAGAAGTCATTGAAAATAAAGGCGGGTCTACGCTAGACGAACCGAGCACGAGCGGAGCACAAGAGGAGCCGTTCTCGGCATGTCGTTCGCGGCGTCAAGTGTGGACGTACAACGAACCTACAAAGATCACTGTTAGCAAATCTCTTTGTGTTCGTCAAAAACCGACAACAGGCGGAACGCAGCCGAGCACGCACGAAATGCTTGCAGCGCGCTCGTTAGAGGCTTGTAAGTCGGTCCACATTAGACGAATTGTGTTCGGCTCGTGCTCGGTTCTCCTAGCGTAGACGCAGCTTTAGACATCCAAAATATAAAAGTACGAAAGTAACGAGCACATCTCACGTCCGCACAGCGTCACAGTGCGCAGTGCACGTAAGCGATTCCTTCGGCCCCCTCAGTTAGCTCCATTTCTATTGGTCACAGTGCTCCGCACCACCATTACTTGCAGCTTCTAGGCATTCTACGTTTATATTGATGACCTCCTAACCAATTATGGGCTATGGCGGCTGTTCTCACCTAAGGAGATCAACTGCGCAGGAGATATTATAGTGCACGAGCATGAGCAAATGCGCAGACACAGGTGCACTCACTATTCCTTCACTCTCATAGCGCGATGGGACGGCAATCCGACACGAGCGGCAAGAGATCAGGCGCAGGACCGACATTTACATGCTCTCTGATGCACGAGTGTATCAATCACCAACTTCCAGGCTCCGGGCTGCTATGCGGGTTACTAAAACCCACCGAAGTTTTTAAGACCCAGAAACCGAGACCTCGTGCCCAGCAGCCGCGCTTGCGACAGCTAGACCAAGGCAGTAACGACGTAGGTAAGGTTCATACAGACGGGCACCTTTTTTTTACCGACGTCAAAAATCATCAAATGACCCCTCCCGCTGTGGGTTAGCTGCGGTGAGGGAGTGTCAGACTCTTACTGACTAAAAAACCGTCGTGTTCCGTCGTAGGCCTTTTATGTACCAGGGCCGCGGTATCTTTTTCGAACAACCCGCAGCCCCGACAGACGGGCACCTTGCGCGTGATCTTAAACCTTCACTAGGACTAAGATACTCACAGACGGCAGGTTGGTCGAGCGTAGCCCGGCGCGGGTCGGGCAGCGCATGCGCCGCGAAGCCGCCGCGGTACCCCAGCAGCAGGCGCGCGCCGCACAGCTGCACGCTGCACACCGCGCCCGCAGCACGCAGCTCCGCCACGCGGACACGACGCGCTACAGTGCGGGTGATCTCGTACACGTTCACTACGTACGCGTTCTAGAGGACACACATACAAAAATCCAACATATAAACTCAGAATAAGCAGTTTTTAACTGACTATCTAGAAAACATCATTACAAATCAAATATGGCGGCCTCCCCAAAATGCTATTTGAAATCCACCCCCATGATTTGAGTATCAAATGAAAGGGTTTGCTGTGAGGAATACGAAAAAGTATAAAATAAAAATAACAGTTTAAAAACACGCAAAATATGCACGTATTGTTTATGTAGGTATAATGTACAGCTGTTTTCTTTCATTTTAATTTCTGCTTCCATTTCTTTTTACACACTGTCTACATCTCTTTTATTCTCGTTTTCCTTTCACAAATACCTGCTAGAAGAGATTTCTTTAGAAATAAGCATCACCTTTGTATATTATATCTATTCTTTCCTGCCGTCTTTCTTTATTACGTGTGTGAAAAAAAAAATACTATAACTTTTGTAAATTGGCACACTTTTCTGACTTACCTGTCGTTTACACAACACAGCGAAGCCGTGAGCGGCATGAGACAGGGGGCCGGCGGCGAGTGCGAGAGCGCCTTTACTTTCAGCTAGTTTCACGCATTCTACCTCAGCACATTCCAGTGCTCGGATCGGGACTAGACGGACGTGTCGGCCGCGGCCTGCGATTACCACTGTGGAGAAAAATGGTGAAGGTATGTTAATATTTGATACAGAAAAGTCATTTATTCAAAGTGGGCTGAAAATCAGCAGTTTTTGAAGGTCAAATTTACAAAATACAGTCCCCAAAATGCTCGCGATTCACCACCTCCTGTGTGTGATGTGATTCTTTATGACAAACATCATTAGATTACACAAGGCAAGAAAAACATATAATATAGGTATTATACAAGTATAGTTACACATGTACATGGCATAATACATACATAGTTCTTACAAAACTCAATGACAAATTCAAAGCCAAAGCACAGTGGCCTTGCACCTCTCAGCTATTGACACCTAAAAATGGTTTCTGCGAAGTGACTCGCACTTTACAAGTAACACGATATAATTTGATATCTAAAGACAATCTACAGAATAAATAACAACACACATACATCATTATATTGGTAAAGCTTCATTTCCAAGCCATGTGGCAAGTGGATAAATAATAAGAGTATGAAAATTATAACGACACACACTGCCGTTCGCAGACACGCTTGGAAATGGACCTTTAATGGCACATCACATAGTACAAACAAAATTGTATCTTATGTTCTAACAAGCAAGGCATATATTCAAGACATTCAGATTGTTCATTGTATGTATATTTTAAATTCTATCATGGCATAGGCTGTCATGGTATGTGATGCGGAGGAATTAAAAGTCACGTTGTAAGGAAGGTTTTGGGCATGAACGTGGACGGATATAGTGAAGAAAAGATGGATGGATAATTTCTTCAAAGAAGGCTGAAAATCAGTACTTTTCGAAGGAAAACAGCCCCCAAAAGGCCCGCCATTTCATAAGTGTTTTTTTTTTAGGAGGATAAAATAGTGGAATAAGCTCCCCAGCAACAGAAACCGAAACAAATAAAATTGGGATAAGGACTGGATGATGATATATAATTTTTATAAAACTATAAATTCTTCTTGGGCGTTCTTGATCTTGGTCTTCGATGACACGTAGATTTACATCGCGCGATACCGGTGAATATCAACGGATTTCCTCACATAGCTAGTAGCTATGAAATCCGTTGGCATTCACCGAACCCGCACGACGTTCACGTTGAACCTTCTATATCGACGATCTTGTTGAAGAAGTATCTATATTTAAAGGTACTCATGCAGTAATCCCATTGGGGAAGTACTGCATGAGTGCCTCTACGTATAGAAATCGAATATAATGGAGTATCTTCCGGTATTCGTTCGAGATAAATATGTTATAACCTGTAAAAGTGACTAAAACATGTACAAATGAGGTAAATATTTTGAAGAAGGTCAGACACTTTCTGATTGAAACGTTCTGAAGTTTCCTTGTGTTTCAGAGTTCGGATATTTTGAGGTATTTTCTTTTACATTTTTAGGAAATCTTACAGCTAGGTAATACAATAGTAATTATTATAAGTAGAATATAGCCAATTACAAGTTTTCAGGGTATTTTGCGGTAATGTTGGTACACTTGAGGAGGGAGGGAGGGAGGGATGAGGAGGTCAGATAGATCCTTCCTTGTAAAACACTGGTACTCAGTTACATCCGGTTAGACTGGAAGCCGACCCCAAAATAGTTGGGAAAAAGGCTCGGAGGATGATGAACTATCGTAGACCACATACATAACAACAACAGTTTTGAAAAAGAGTAAAAATTAACAATTTAGTGATACAAATATTTATATAGAAAGTATATAATAATAGACGGTACATAAACATAGTCATTTATTTCTAAATTAAAGGATGTATAGTTTTAGGCAACGCATTATCCGTCAGTTGCACAAAGCTCCATTAAAATTAAAGCTTCATTAAATCTATTGCTAACACTTTTTATCTTGTTGACAGAGGAAGAGACAGCAATAGATTTAAAGAAGCTTTCACTTATGACGGTATGGATATAAAGATCATTCAAGTACAAGAGTTTTGCGACCATATTGGTACACTTACCCAGCAGTTGCTCATGGGGCACATAAGCAATGGTGGAGACCGGCGCGTGAGCACGTCGAGGCGTCACCTCGCCTCGCTCCAGGTCTATGAGCGCTAATCCCGCTTCACCGCCCACGCAGATACGGGAACGCTCTAACACGCAGGCACAGAGGGCGTTGCGGACGGTGGCTGCTGCCGTCGAGTCTAGGACTACGCATGCGCTGTATACCTAGAGAGAAAGTAACATGTTAGGTCAAATATTTGGGCTAGAGTGTGATCGCCGAATTTGAGATGTAAAGAAACGGTGAGACCACTCGACACATGGGAGCTTAATGGGCCCCGGAGGACGTGTGTCTAACAATTGCAGCTCATCCCTGCCTCGTGTCACAAATGTGACGAGCTCGAGACGTAGCGTCATTCCTTCGTAGGAGGGAAAATTGAGCGGAGATGCCATAGAATAAGTAGGGTCAAGCACCTTTCCCTAGGTCAAATACGTACACTGGGCATGACTAAACAAAACGTTTTGTTACGAGTAAACTAACGCGACGTTCGGGACCTTTGAGTCAAAGATTTTTGGTATCACAAAAATTAAGCAGGTTCTAAAGAAAGCGCATAAGGGCGGTAGTAGTCATAATAGATTTATTTTAATTTATATGGGTCCTATTTCCCTAAAATAAAGTCACACACAAAGACAAAATATAAACAAAAACTCCAACTTACACACTTGTCCGGCAAGTTATTACGCTTAAGTATCCTGTGTAGTTCACTTAGCGCGACCACCCACTTCGTCTTCTCTGATTCCGACTCCGCGAGCATGAGTGTGTGAGACCGCTTGCCGCCTTCCAGTTGTGACGTTGATATCTAATAGAAAAATATTGTTTTTAGTTAAGTAATTTACCTAAGTTTAAATTAATTACACAATGTACTTAAATATAGCATCTTATTCAAAATAAATACACATAAATCTTAATCGTGGCAAATTACATTGACGATCTATTTACGACACCTCCAAATGCAAACCAACTTATTGTTTTTGAAAAGTTGATGACATACGACTTTAAATGGATGCCTAGCTTTTAGCAAAGCCAACGGCAGTGGCTTTACATATCTTCTTTACATAAAATATATTTTTTATTTATTTTATGCAGAAGTAACACACAAAAATCAGTACTCCTAAAAAGGAAGTTTATTTTTATTATGCGGCTAAAATAAGTAGCACATTGTTCAGCATAAAATTTCCCCCTTGTTTACAATATTTTTTCTAAAATATGTGCATTTTTAGTCCCCAGAATTTCTTTCATTATTGCTTTAGCTAGATTTCTGCTTACCCTAAATATACAAGGTATGTCTCGCTTGTTGGCGTGTATGACGTCAGAGTCCTTGACGGACGTCACGCTGAACTCCGGGTCGCGCACGTCCAGCACTTGACGGACACACACTGACGGACACGCGAGTGTTACACACTTACCCTAAATATACAAGGTATGTCTCGCTTGTTGGCGTGTATGACGTCAGAGTCCTTGACGGACGTCACGCTGAACTCCGGGTCGCGCACGTCCAGCACTTGACGGACACACACTGACGGACACGCGAGTGTTACACACTTACCCTAAATATACAAGGTATGTCTCGCTTGTTGGCGTGTATGACGTCAGAGTCCTTGACGGACGTCACGCTGAACTCCGGGTCGCGCACGTCCAGCACTTGACGGACACACACTGACGGACACGCGAGTGTTACACACTTACCCTAAATATACAAGGTATGTCTCGCTTGTTGGCGTGTATGACGTCAGAGTCCTTGACGGACGTCACGCTGAACTCCGGATCGCGCATGTCCAGCACTTGACTGACACACACTGACGGACACGCGAGTGTTACACACTTACCCTAAATATACAAGGTATGTCTCGCTTGTTGGCGTGTATGACGTCAGAGTCCTTGACGGACGTCACGCTGAACTCCGGATCGCGCATGTCCAGCACTTGACGGACACACTGACGGACACGCGAGTGTTACACACTTACCCTAAATATACAAGGTATGTCTCGCTTGTTGGCGTGTATGACGTCAGAGTCCTTGACGGACGTCACGCTGAACTCCGGATCGCGCATGTCCAGCACTTGACGGACACACTGACGGACACGCGAGTGTTACACACTTACCCTAAATATACAAGGTATGTCTCGCTTGTTGGCGTGTATGACGTCAGAGTCCTTGACGGACGTCACGCTGAACTCCGGGTCGCGCACGTCCAGCACTTGACGGACACACACTGACGGACACGCGAGTGTTACACTTACCCTAAATATACAAGGTATGTCTCGCTTGTTGGCGTGTATGACGTCAGAGTCCTTGACGGACGTCACGCTGAACTCCGGGTCGCGCACGTCCAGCACTTGACGGACACACACTGACGGACACGCGAGTGTTACACACTTACCCTAAATATACAAGGTATGTCTCGCTTGTTGGCGTGTATGACGTCAGAGTCCTTGACGGACGTCACGCTGAACTCCGGATCGCGCATGTCCAGCACTTGACTGACGCATACTGAAGGTAACGCGTTCCTGTAACAAATGTATCATTATATAATACTTATAAAACAATACTATATGACAAACTACTAAAAAAACAGCTCGATTTTGCTTGAAATACGACCTCATTTCTGTACCACTAAAGGCGACTTTGCTTTGTAACTCTCTAATTATAAACAAAATAAATATTTTCTGAAACTATATACTATCACTTCGTAAAATCTAAAATATAAACACACATTACGTATAACCCGAATCCCGCTAGAAACAACCAGATAGAAAACACATGACGTATTATATAAACAAAACACTACAGCAAATGCGATCGAAGTCAAAAAGCCGACTTATGAAGTACACAGATATTTGACGACATTATTCTTCAAGCCGTTTAACTTGTGTAGGTGTACTCACCGGTCTTGTGATATGTCGTAGAGGAACAGTTTGAAGTCGCACACGACCACGAACTGTCTCATCCAGCCTTTCTTCACGCCACCGGGTTTCGGGACCTGTGCACAATATTAAACATTGTTATAATCAAAGAATCACAAGTTGCATAGACGATTGGTCTTTTAGGGTTTTTTGACGGTTGACGGGTTGCTAAAGATCGAGCAAAGTGGAGAATTTCGGGAAAGGCCTATGTAAAGCATTGGACCTCTTTCGACTGAGACGGTATCCAAAAAAGTTTACGAGAAATAAGATCCTATTCCTGAGCTACAAACCAGTAAAATAGGGGACAGAGTTTACAAAAAGAACATTAATTGATTTGTTACAACGGGACGTCACCAGATTCGAGTTACTGACAGTGTGTATGGCAGAATTTTTTAACGCGTTCGACTCAGAGAATTGTTGGTCGCGGTCGCTTCTGACAGGTGTACTTACACCATAAGGGGTTACAAAATGGGAGAGGAGGTGTATGTTCAACATAAGGGGTTACAAAATGGGGGGGTGGTGGTGTGACAAATGACCAATGTCCTGTCCTGTGCTCGCACACTGACCTTAACGTATCCCTCGTAGGCGGTGCCCTGTCCGCGCGCGGGGTCGATGCCGAGCGGGCGGCGCGAGCGCTCGGGCGGCAGCGGGCAGCGCGCAGCACCGTGTGTACCTGTGCGAGCACACTCACCTTAACGTATCCCTCGTAGGCGGTGCCCTGTCCGCGCGCGGGGTCGATGCCGAGCGGGCGGCGCGAGCGCTCGGGCGGCAGCGGGCAGCGCGCAGCACCGTGTGTACCTGTGCGAGCACACTCACCTTAACGTATCCCTCGTAGGCGGTGCCCTGTCCGCGCGCGGGTCGATGCCGAGCGGGCGGCGCGAGCGCTCGGGCGGCAGCGGGCAGCGCGCAGCACCGTGTACCTGTGCGAGCACACTCACCTTAACGTATCCCTCGTAGGCGGTGCCCTGTCCGCGCGCGGGTCGATGCCGAGCGGGCGGCGCGAGCGCTCGGGCGGCAGCGGGCAGCGCGCAGCACCGTGTGTACCTGTGCGAGCACACTCACCTTAACGTATCCCTCGTAGGCGGTGCCCTGTCCGCGCGCGGGGTCGATGCCGAGCGGGCGGCGCGAGCGCTCGGGCGGCAGCGGGCAGCGCGCAGCACCGTGTACCTGTGCGAGCACACTCACCTTAACGTATCCCTCGTAGGCGGTGCCCTGTCCGCGCGCGGGTCGATGCCGAGCGGGCGGCGCGAGCGCTCGGGCGGCAGCGGGCAGCGCGCAGCACCGTGTGTACCTGTGCGAGCACACTCACCTTAACGTATCCCTCGTAGGCGGTGCCCTGTCCGCGCGCGGGGTCGATGCCGAGCGGGCGGCGCGAGCGCTCGGGCGGCAGCGGGCAGCGCGCAGCACCGTGTGTACCTGTGCGAGCACACTCACCTTAACGTATCCCTCGTAGGCGGTGCCCTGTCCGCGCGCGGGTCGATGCCGAGCGGGCGGCGCGAGCGCTCGGGCGGCAGCGGGCAGCGCGCAGCACCGTGTGTACCTGTGCGAGCACACTCACCTTAACGTATCCCTCGTAGGCGGTGCCCTGTCCGCGCGCGGGTCGATGCCGAGCGGGCGGCGCGAGCGCTCGGGCGGCAGCGGGCAGCGCGCAGCACCGTGTACCTGTGCGAGCACACTCACCTTAACGTATCCCTCGTAGGCGGTGCCCTGTCCGCGCGGGGTCGATGCCGAGCGGGCGGCGCGAGCGCTCGGGCGGCAGCGGGCAGCGCGCAGCACCGTGTGTACCTGTGCGAGCACACTCACCTTAACGTATCCCTCGTAGGCGGTGCCCTGTCCGCGCGCGGGTCGATGCCGAGCGGGCGGCGCGAGCGCTCGGGCGGCAGCGGGCAGCGCGCAGCACCGTGTGTACCTGTGCGAGCACACTCACCTTAACGTATCCCTCGTAGGCGGTGCCCTGTCCGCGCGCGGGGTCGATGCCGAGCGGGCGGCGCGAGCGCTCGGGCGGCAGCGGGCAGCGCGCAGCACCGTGTACCTGTGCGAGCACACTCACCTTAACGTATCCCTCGTAGGCGGTGCCCTGTCCGCGCGCGGGTCGATGCCGAGCGGGCGGCGCGAGCGCTCGGGCGGCAGCGGGCAGCGCGCAGCACCGTGTGTACCTGTGCGAGCACACTCACCTTAACGTATCCCTCGTAGGCGGTGCCCTGTCCGCGCGCGGGGTCGATGCCGAGCGGGCGGCGCGAGCGCTCGGGCGGCAGCGGGCAGCGCGCAGCACCGTGTGTACCTGTGCGAGCACACTCACCTTAACGTATCCCTCGTAGGCGGTGCCCTGTCCGCGCGCGGGTCGATGCCGAGCGGGCGGCGCGAGCGCTCGGGCGGCAGCGGGCAGCGCGCAGCACCGTGTACCTGTGCGAGCACACTCACCTTAACGTATCCCTCGTAGGCGGTGCCCTGTCCGCGCGCGGGTCGATGCCGAGCGGGCGGCGCGAGCGCTCGGGCGGCAGCGGGCAGCGCGCAGCACCGTGTGTACCTGTGCGAGCACACTCACCTTAACGTATCCCTCGTAGGCGGTGCCCTGTCCGCGCGCGGGTCGATGCCGAGCGGGCGGCGCGAGCGCTCGGGCGGCAGCGGGCAGCGCGCAGCACCGTGTGTACCTGTGCGAGCACACTCACCTTAACGTATCCCTCGTAGGCGGTGCCCTGTCCGCGCGCGGGGTCGATGCCGAGCGGGCGGCGCGAGCGCTCGGGCGGCAGCGGGCAGCGCGGCGCCACGCGCCCGCAGCACCACGTGTGTACTGCCAGCCCGCAGGTCTCGCATACCACGCCTTGTCGGGTGAGACCAATCTACGAAGAAATAAACACATTAGGAAATGCAAACTAGAAAAAAAAAACATCAAAAACCTCTCCATTTCATTCGACAACCCATCTCAAGGCTTAATTACTTACATCTGCGACGCATCAAATGCTATTCGCGCGAGGTGCAACAATAAGGCGCAATTGCAATGTGCGCGGGGCGAGCATTAGCGGGTAACGCGACATGGTTTCCATTCACGCCGCACGAATTCGTCCCGCTCACGCGCCCCAATCGCACAAGATGCGCCAATGTCAAGAACAACGTATTCGTGTTACCCACCATCCATTTACCCGCCCCGCGACTATTGCAATGACGGTATCTTTACTTACGGACTATTTAAAACGCATGCGATCCATCGTATCGCCAGAACAAAATTGCCACAGTTGACGTTACAAATAACACGGCGTACATAAATGTAAAAATGGCATTCCGAAATCCGAATCAGAAAGAAATACCAAAATTGTATATTTAAAAAAATTACAAACAAACATGTGGGTTTAGCAAATCATCACTTAATTTTAATACTACTACCATATTGTCATCTACAACCTGCATTAAGCAAAACTACAAAAACGTAGATATACTCACCATAAGCGACGTACAGTGGTTACACTTGGTGGGGCTGCTGAACGTCCTCACTAGGAACTGGTGGACTTTCTGCTTGCCTGGCACTGACGGTCCGAGTGACGGGTCCTGGTGAAAGAGATAAAGATACTTTATTAAGTAAAACATGGTACAAAGTATAGGTCTTAGAATGAGTAGTACTAACTCATGTTTTACCTTATGATGGCGTACAAAATTTCAAATTAAATGGAAGATAAAAGTTGTTGAAATACTTGGTAAATGGGAGGAAAAGCTGCATGGGACTATAGATGTGGAACAAGCAAGCAAGGTCACTTGATGGATTAAAAAGATGGCAGACCTTTGCTTGTTCCACATGACCCACGATTTATGTACTACCACGGACTTTTCCACCTGACCACTGATGATTTTTTGCATAATAACGGCGCTTACTGCTCTTTTACTATCCTATTTGGTAAGATGGGAGTGTCCACTGTAGTACAAGTATGTCTTACCTTACAGGGGGGTACATGAGTTAAAACACCTGTGAATATTAAAAATCAAGATTGACACCTGTCACTAGGGTTGCCAACTATACTGTTTTAAACAGTATTCTACTGTTTTTCACTAAATTATACTGTTTACTGTTTAACAAAAAAAAAGTATACAAAATACTGTTTTCAGCATCAAAATGCAGACACATTATTATGTGTTACATTTAGACGCTCACAATTTTTTTAAAATATTATTTTTATAAAAATAATAAATAAATACTGTTTGTTTTGCTAAAATACTGTTTAATAATCTTCATAGACCTTAATATACTTTATTTCTTGTAAAAAAAGTTGGCAACCCTACCTGTCACCGACATGTCGTTTTGACAGATGATGTCAAACCGCCATATTTATTCCCAAGATAGAAGTTGACTGATGATTAAATGGGTCCTTATTGAAGAAGAAATAATAAAGTGATAAATAAACTAATACATACTATGCTAACAGTGGACATCTCACTGGGCGAGCTCTTGCTGGAGGCGGGCGACGACGCCCGGGGCTCCAGCTCATCTTGCAGCTCCACGGACCCGCTTAGTGCGGCCGATTGCTGAGACCCGTACATTAGCTATACAATATAACACAATACATACTATGCTAACAGTGGACATCTCACTGGGCGAGCTCTTGCTGGAGGCGGGCGACGACGCCCGGGGCTCCAGCTCATCTTGCAGCTCCACGGACCCGCTTAGTGCGGCCGATTGCTGGGACCCGTACATTAGCTGTGTGATACAAATTGTGTAAGAAGTTAAAACAGTAGTAAATAAAATAATATACTAAAAATAATCAATAATTAAAAACAAATTCAAATATATCCTTATATTATTTAGATGTAACAAATTAGTTTTGATGTCAAAATATGGTAATTATGCCAATAGAACGACGTAGGAACTCTTTTTACAATAAATACATGTTCAGTGAAATTTAAATGGCGAATGAAAGGTTAGTGATGGAGTAAGCAATTGCGTATTATGTACAAGAAAATGAAATAAATTGTACCAATGAGTGCATTTTATTACCAACAATTTTTTTCAAAATTATGCACAGAAGTTAACTTTAAATAAGGATTTGTAAAAATAAATAAAGCAAATAATAAATAAAAACAAATATAAAATACCTTTGCATTGCAACAATGCTGGTTTCTGTAACGGTACTGCGGCGACATCTGACAGATAAGCAAACAAACAAAATGGCTAAACAAAACATAAAAGCTGCATGAATTTATGTCACTGACTGTACTTTATCATACCTATTTTTTTTTGTATTCAAGGTGTATGCTAAGTATGAATTTATATGGATGGAGAGGGAAAGGGATCTAAGAACAGATGGATGGATTGCCTGAAAGATGGCACGAACGGGAGTGACTTCAGTATGACAAGTGATAGGAAGTCGGTTAAAAAGGCTTTGATGAAATACAGTTCAGTGACTGAAATTAAACTTTCACCTTGATGACAAAATTAGTCACATAATTTAAGCTTTAAAACGCAGTCCAACAGGAATTAAAATATCAGCTTCCTATATTCAAGAAAAAAATGTTCTAAATCGCTGCATTTTTTATTTCAATGCTGGACCACGTTCTACAAAATAATGATGGAACAAAAAAGTGATATAAATGAATGAATGACAAAAGCATTGTTAAATAAAACACTTATTACGCACAGCTGAAAAACAGAGACATATTATACGTCTTATTTGCATTATTTACATGTAAATAATGAAAACGAAAATAAGGCTGGTCGAAAACTAACAAAATATGTGTATTTACAAAAAGTTGTTAAAAATTATTTGATTTTGTCAGTTGCAGTAAGTAGTGTTGTTTTCGTGTCACTTAACTTACTTCGAAATAGTAAAGTTAACTGGCGAGAAGTAGGTATAAAAATAAACCGACTTTACTTAATATTATTTTGTTATGAGAATATTAAAAAAAAAACTAACTTCGAAGTAGCAAAGTTATTTGACAAGAAGTGTACCTTATAATGAACCAAGTTACTTTAATATTATTTTGTAATTAGAATAAAAATGTAATCAATAAGTTACAAAATAAATGAATCCCATGAAAAGGTGACTAATATCTCCCTACATAAGTTGCATACATACTTCTGACTACCGTCTTCTACTTAACACTACAGTCACATTTGCCATTGCAAAACCTACCTTCTGCTCGTTGATAGAAGCCACATTGTCGTAATGTCGCTCCGTCGGCGCTTCCTTCAGAAATTGGTCTAGATAGCTCATTTGAGATGGCGGCCGGTCCAGGACTGAAAAATAAAAGGATAATGTCAGTTTTGTGGTAGAAAATATTGGGATTTTTGGTTCTAGTGTTTCGTTCTTTAATATATTTTTTCCCATGAGCTATTTAATAATTATTAATCTTTTTCTGTAAATAACATATCAAGAAACACTGTTCCACATTGTACAAAAATGTTTGCAGGAGAACGAGACACTAGAAAAATCAATAAACCCTTAAAAATATAGAGAAACACTATGACAAAAACGGGGAATATGTAAAAATATGTAGATAGAATAATAAATAACACATAAACCAATCCCAACCCAAACCACGTTCACAAAACATTAATATAAAAAAACGTTACAATTATTAGATTTTTTTTGTGTACAGTCGAGGACAAAAATTTTTGTACACAATTTTTTTTTATCATTTTTTCTTATTAAATTTATATTTTTTATGATTTTTGTAAGTTTGTGCTCGACTGTACTAGAACACATTTAGTCAGCACAAGACCGGGACTATGACATGCACATAGGACGAATACAATTGACTCTGTACAAACTATACCCTTCAGCACACGAGAACATTTCATTATTAAAATAAAAATAAATAAATACAACATAATATTATTTGTATAAATAAACTCTATATGGAAATATGATTAAATAATATATCTAAAATAGGTGACACCGAGACATTTTAGAAACGAAAAAAAAATGGTGAATCCCGACAGGCTCCAAAATATATCCATATTATTTCCCTTTCCATTTAATATTACATTAAATATAAATAATAATGTAAATTGAGTAACTTATATTTAAGATTTAAAAATTAAATTTATAACTAAAACATTCAAAATGTCGGCTCGTGTGCTGACGTAGGACGCTTACAAAAAAAAAACTACGGTAGAAAAGTAGTTTTACAATTGAGAAAAACAAAACAGATTAGTCAAAATACCTATGTGCGTATACAAACAAGTGTTAAAGGAAAAAACCAATCGCTTTAGGGCATTATGTGGTGCATGGACTTCACAAAACCAGGGTTTTTCAATAAAGCTTTAGTACACAATTTATCAATTTTATTAAACATTGACGAATATTACTTCAACTTTCCAAATTATTTTCATCATCTGCGTAGCCTTTTCCCAACTATGTTGGGGTCGGCCTCCAGTCTAACCGGATGCAGCTGAGTACATTATTATAATTGAAGTATTTCAGTTGTAAAGGAGCAATGGATGTAAAAATTGAGTACTAGAGCGCAAGTTTTTTGTCACATCCATGCCACCGCAACAAGCTCAAGCAAAAGCGAAGCGATTTGCATAAAAAAGAAGAATCGTTTCATATTGTTATCAAAATTTTGACAAAACTGTTAAATGTTGGTTCGTCACTGTTTCGGAGTCACATTATTTTTTTTAATTTCAATCATTCTCATCTTATAACTTATTTCCAAAACACCACCCACGTTTTTTTGTAATTTTAAAGACAAAAAAGTTTGAATAATTTTTGAAAAAAAAAAAATACGGGAAGTTTATTTTTCAACTTACCAATACAAAAATATTCCAAAAACTGATTAGTAAAAAAAGACCCACAAAACAGTGACACAATTTAGTAAATGATAAAAAAAAAACTTTTTCCCTTTACACTTGCTCGTATTTACAATGGACGCCTCATAGACAAAATGAAACTAATTGATAGAAAACTACGTACGCAGCACAAAGACTAAAAACTTACACCTTTAAAAAACATAACAATATCTGTCGTTATATTTTATTGATAAAAAAAATAAAAACATTTAAAAAAATGCTTTGCACAAACATTTGTCACTGACTGTACATTTTACACAACTATTTAAAAAAAAATACAAAAAAATATCACAAACGGTATTTTTTTAAACATAAGAAAAAATATTAGGAAACTGTTTAGGAAATTAGAAAACCAATCACCACAAGATGATTTAAGAAGCATTTTTGGAAAAAAAAATAACGTTATTCACAGCAAAGCGTTCTCTAATAACAACAGATAATGTTAAAGGGACAAAATAACACACAATCTAGTGGAAGACGATTGCGAATCGAAATATCGATATTACACGTCAACCCAATGAATCGATTCATCGGAATCGCAATCGAATAGATATCGAACTTTGAAAATGAAACAGAATAATTATAAAATTAAGTTTTATTTGCAGAAACAATTTAATATTGAAATAATAATAGTTTTTACTCTTTTTTTTTAATAGAGTTTAGATCGAGTCAATCACAAAGTTTAAAAAAAACTATCGATAAAAAATCGATGTTTCGATTCGCAACCACCCACCTCTACACGTTCACATACGATGAGTCTACTTCTAATTAGGATGTTTAGCTAATATTAAGACAAACGAACCGTTCTCTTCTTTGCCGCTCCAATACGTCGAAGATTTCGCCGATCCCTGCCTCGCTGCTTGCGCATAACTTTGTGTTTTAATTGTATTGAAATTGAGTTCAATTTTGAATGGTTGTGTGGCCGAAAATGGTTGTGTGTATTAGTGATAAAAATCAAGTGAAACTAGCCTGTTCTGTTGCCAAGGTAGTTCGGCAGTATCTAGTTAAACCATATGTAGATAATTAACACGTGCTTGAACAAGAATTATTGCCAGGTACTCTTTAGCGTTGAATTTCAGTACCAAATGTCAGCGGTGTAAAAATATAGCCGTTTACCAACTTTCAGAAGAAACGCCGTTAAAAATAAATAACAAAAAACATAATTACAACAGAATTTTTAATAACTTATGTACAAAACAATGTACTATCACTTAGACACGTACAGTTATGCACTGAGAGAAATATAACCTAACAGTAAACATAAAAAGTTAAATGCAGATTAAATGTGCTGACAAGTAACTTAAAAAATAATAACATAAAAAAAAGAAACGCGAAAAAAGTCAAGATTCGCTCGCTCAGTTTTAAGACCATACGTTTTTAAATATTAGATGCCAACTTTTAGGAAATACTTTACTATTTTCTTAATATAATTTAATCACTTTTTAATATCTTATACGGTCTTAAAACTTAACATAGTAATAATAAAAAAACACTGGTTGAGATTCTACAACTGATCTAATAGAAAAAAAAAACTAAAACTAAGCAATAAATAATAATAAAAAAAAACTCAATTGTGCTGTCAATATGTCTGTCAATCGATCGTTTATCGATATAAAAAAAGTTATCGAAACATGTCATGTGCGTTGACTATTTATTTTAAAACGATTTCAGATCATAATGTCATATATGTTAAATGATATAATCTATAAAAAACATACCCTTTCTGACAGGCAGGTAAAAACACAAAATCAGATTCAGTAATGAAATTCTTAACATTTTTACTTGTTTCTACAAAAAAAAAGAATAAAAAACTAATTATTATTAAATATGATGTCGTATGTCGTCACAACTTTATACAAATATGGATAAACCAAGCATTAATCCCGCAAAAGCTTTTCAAAAAACCCGACATTTCTGTCTAACGCACTATACGGATTAACTACCGTTTCCAATAATCTATCTAGATATAAATTGGTGATTGATACACCCGTGCATCGGAGAGCACGTAAATGTCGGTCCTGCGCCTGATCTCTCTCCGGTCGTGTCGGATGGCCGTCCCATCGGGCTATGAGAGTGAAGGAATAGTGATTGCATCTGTGTCTGCGCAAATGCTTGTGCACTATAATATGTCCTGCGTAGTTGGCTAATCTCCTTACATGAGAACAGCCGCCGTAGCCGATAATCGGCTAGGATGACATTATGGCTAATGACGCAAACCTATCTCTGTCAAGCAAATTAACAGTAGATAGAATATTGGAAGGGTCGTTAATCATTAAAGTATTCACGCACGTAATAAGACCGTATCGATAATAATGACTAGTTCGACCGGTTAAGGCACAACACTATCGCTAAATAATCTTTGGCAATCATCGTTTTTCGACTAGACAAATTTTTCTGAAGACTAGAAATAAATATACTTTGGTGAGCTTACAGATTAAAGTACAGCATTGGGCGTAGTTAGAAAAAAATAAGTTAAAAAAATATCTGTAAAAATTTTGAGCACTAATAATGTCTACAAACACTAATATTTTTGTCATTTCTTCCAAATAATATAGACTTGATTAATTTTGGCATTTACATTTAGTTTTTGACCAAAAATTGTATTACGTATAATTTGAATTGAAATCCATAGCCAAGACGTCGAGCTACCTTTTTAATTATTTAAAAAATACGTTTTTAAACTGCCTATTCAGTTGTATATGTCTTGATTTCTCCAAGTTTTAAAATGATTAGAAAAAAATATATATTAAAGTTGAGATTATTTAGAGTATTTTTGTAGAATTAAACCATTTTATAAAAGGACACTGGTAGAACTTAAAAAATAAAAATAAATAGCTGCATAAAACATTATCCCTACATAAGCCTTGACTATAGAAATCAATCACCATGTATCAGTCGTATATATGGTGATACACAAGTATAGCAACACCCCATATACAGGAGGTCACGCCTAGAAACAGTGGTATGTTGCTCCTCAACCAGATGCGAACTGTCATCGAACAGAAATACCAACAGCACAATAAAATACACGAAAAAAAACACAAATATATAAGTTTTTAAACAAAAAAAGAAGTGTAGCGTTAGACGCGACAGTAATATACAAAAAAAAAAAAAACATTAAATGCCACAGATAATACATGTTCGTTAACAAAGGTGAAGAATTCCGAATTTAAAATTTCGTTAACATTTTAGTTTTTTGGAATAACAAATCACAGTTCCAATTTCAAACACAATAGGGTCCATATTCACATTTTTTTTAGAAAATAGTGATGTGCGTTTTTTTTTTATTTTTTCGTTTATTTCCGTTTTTTTCGTCGCGGACGACGTTGGACTTTGTGGTGGGAGCCAAGTTTCCATGGACGATAAAAGTGCGTTCGTCGTAAAAAGTGTTGTCACGGTAAGTTTCATATGTGTATTGGGTAGGAATGTGCGGTTACATGTAACGAAAACAAAAAGAAATGGTGCACTAAATAAACATATTTATTTATATATAGAAGATTTGTGCTGCAAATGTATTTAGAAAACCATTTAAGATACGTGGTGCTTGAGTATCTTTTTGCGCTATAAAAATAAGAAGATTACACACAACAAAATATATAAAAAAAAAACTGTTTTTATTCTACCTTAGAAACTTCTCACTTTTATAGCAATACCAAGGAGTTGAGAAGAGACAATATTATTTTTACGCAATTTTCATGCATAATACGACACCAAATAAATGTGCATTCAATTTGAAGCGTGTATTTTTACCCACATAAAGATAACATAATATTTTTGGAACTGACCGTACTTGACAGTTACGTGTAAAACGAAGCGACCCAAAAGCATGTTTTGTTAAATACATAGCATACTCTTTTCAACTCCGTTTCGTCTCAAATAAAATAAATTCCCAATTAATAGTATCCCCTTCTATCCCGTACGAGGTAAGCATAAGTTCGAATATTTCTTAAACGATGTTAGCTTTACGATACCAACTGCTATAGCAATTTAGTATAATGAAATGGCGCATATGATGAAAAATACTAAGTAAATCTACCGCTGATGCTAACTTTCATATTTATCCTCAACTATAACACTAAAGGCCTTTTTTACAGACAGATCTTACCCCCCTGTACTCAAACACATTTAAAACACAGCCCCAAAATTATCCCAACTCATCTCAACAAAATGAACAGTTCTCTATGAACCAACTACGAACATAAACTACTTGTATGCCGCCAATTATAAAACAATGGAAAATCAATTGTGTCTCGCGTATATCTGCAATCCAACATACAACGGGGACATGAACTAATATGAACCTCTTGTATGTCACAAATTATAAAACAATAGAAAAACTGTGTCTCGCGTATATTTGCGCTCCGACATACAGTAGAGACATGAACTAGCATGACCTATCTTTCTGCTTACCCCGTACGGGCTACACAAACAGACAGTCACACAAACACACATGTTATACTCACAGGAGTTGCCGGGCTGGTGGGGCGCGTCGAGTCTCGCCTGCATGTCGCGTATATGTTGCTCTTTGCGTTTCATGTCGTGGGCTAGGGTGTCCAACCGCTGTCGAGTTTCGTGTAGCTCTCTGTGGAATTGTGAGTGTTATTTGTATGGGAATAAGGGTTATTTTGGTGTGAACTTTATTTGTTACACACAAGGAATTATTTTGGAAAAAGTAAATACAAGAGTACGAGTATATAAATGTAATCACTGCCTGCCTACTTAAATATTTTGTTAACACTGTTTTAACAAATGCAAATAATTTTTGAATTTGAAAAATACTAAGATTAAAAAAAATCTTGATAGACTTTTTACTAAGTAATTTTTCTAAAAACTTATAACAATATAATTCTAAAGCTGGTTTAAAACTGACCTGAATTCATAGTGCTACAAATTGAGAGAAAAATAACTCTTTACACGGCACAACTCCATAAAATTCCAATAAACAATACTTGAACTCAAACTATGGAAGTCCTAAATTAACCTATAATTAGCGCAAATTAGGAGAAAATTAGGCCTATCATCTTGTAAAACTAGGTGAAGGTGGAATGGAACAATTAACATGAGTTTATTGACCCCGTTTTTGGGAGAAGTTGATCTATTAAAATTCTAAAATTGATGTCTTCGTGAATGATCAAGTTCCAAGTCCAAAAATGCCGTTTCAAACTCACACAAAATGTTTAAAAAAACTGACAAAATATTCACGAAAAACAAACGTTAAGAACCCCACACACTGTACTTTGTAAAACAAAAGGTTTGATGAAGTTTACAAACCAAAAAAATTACTCTTCAACTGTTAATATCTTCTTACTCTCAAACAAATGACGAAACTACATAATTATAATATAGGCATAATATCTCTAATAATGTGACTAACTATGTAATGTCATTCAATCAACGCGCTCGTCACTCCATATCCATTTTATGATATGAACCAACTGCATTACATACGTTACAAGAAAAAATTAGAAATCTGTAATTCAAAAATATGCCTTTCAGTTTTTTTGTCAACCATTCTAATAACTGTCAAATGTCATAAATTTTGACAGCTGTCACAAGTTGTATAATTTATTATGAGAAATCCAAATGTGTCATGCCTCAGTATCATGTCCAAGAAAACTCAATTTTATTTGCTTACGCTTCAGAAGCTTAGTTGTAGTTAAATAGAAGATTGGGCAATATAGAAGCTTATTGGTGTTACGTAGATAGGCTTACTTGGGAGAATCCCGACACCACGGTGGAACATAACTACAGAAAACAGAAAATCAGTACATTTTCTTCAAAAGTGAAGAGTTTTTTTATACGAATTTGTAGGCAATAATTTACTTTTTGTTTGTCTATTTCATTAAGTAATATACTCATGTACATGGAGTCAAATAAGAATTCTTTCACTGGTAAATCTACCACTTGGCACCGAACCTCTAACAACTCGGTCTTTCAACTGGGTCGACGAAGTGGGGTTGCTGAAGACCGAGCAGGTGGCGAAGTCCGGGGTACGCCTTTGTCCAGCAGTGGACATCTATCGCCTGTGGGCAGTAGGCATGGTGACATACCTCTGACTAGCCAGCAGCTCGGCCCTGGTGCGGCTGAGCTCCTCGCCGACGGCCTGCTTGGCCTGTATCTCGGAGTGCAGCGACGACTGCAGCGTCAGGATCTCCATCTTGTCCAGCTTCTGGGAGCGGCGGTTGCGCCAGCCGCCCGCGCGTCCGTCCGGAGGCGCGGGGCCGCCCGGACCTGATGGCGGGGATGATGCCACCACCAGCGAGGAACGTGAGGCGCTCGCTGAGGATGATACAACAAAGTGTTAATGATAACGCAGAAACAAAAGTCATTGAAACCCGTCGAATGTCAAATAAACATGTCAACAATCTTGACAAGACTTAAGCAATAGCAGCAAGGCTGCCCGCGTATGTCAGACCTTTTGTAGGACGCATAATCGGGCAGAAAAAAATCTGCTATAAGACTTTCGAACTAATATTTTCTGACAATATTTCTGAAGTAACACTTATGCTATCAGTGTTTTCTATTTTTCTCCTACAAAAATTGGCGGTGAACGGGCAGCCTAAAAGTGGGGACAAAACAGAAAGTTATAAAAAATACCCTGACATTAACAGAGGCGGAACCAGTTCATCTGATATTCATATTGATTATATTCAGGTACATTCATGAGGGACTATAGGAATGTATATCCTTATTATAGTGGTACATACTCCCTTGACTATATACCATAGCATATAAGGGGAGTATATAACGGAGTACATATTTGTTTACATTAAAGCAATATTTTGTCCGCGTCCTGGTAGAAGTTCCCCCGGAACGCGGATCAAAACACCTAGCCTATAAAAATATTTTCTACTACAATAAACTCACCATGTTTAAGGTACTCCAATTCCTCAGTCATCTTCGTAGCGAGAGCCTGCAGGTAGCCGCGAGCTTCCTTCTCGTCAGCCACCCATCTGATAATGTCTGCTATCTATAGGAAGACGAGAAGAAAATCCGATCATATGTACTCATAGGGTACTATCAAACTGATAGGGTAACATAGAAACTGGTTGGGTAACATAGAAACTGGTGGGGTAACATAGAAACCGGTTGGGTAACATACAAACCAGTGGGGTAAAATACAAGCCAAATGGTTTTGAATTACTTACAAACCAGCAGAATAGTACACTCCAAACCAGCTTGGGGTAACATACAAACCGGGATTTTCACACACATACTTGACAAACAAACAATTAGTGTAACAAGGTATATAAAGTGAGGGTTGAACTTACATCACTGACCTGTGTCTCCCAGTGCTGCATCGTCTCTCTCTTGGCTCTCAACTCTTCCAACTCAATCTCCATCTGTCTTCTCTCTTGTTGCCATCTTCTGCCGTTTTCTGCCAACTGGCAAGAGAATCTTTTGTTAGGTAAAACATCCTTTTTTTTGTTATTTTTGCTTCACGGGTGTTTGTCGGTTTAGATGACACATGATTTGCAATTTTTGGAAAAATTATCAACGATATAAAAATATGCAGATAATATGCCATGCCATATACTAACGACTTTTATTTACAATTTTAGACCAAGTAATTTATAACTCACTTTGTTTTAATTATCAGCTCCGTTAAAATGGAAATACTGCGCAATTCGCGAAATTATAGAATTCGAAATTTGAAAATTGTATGTATGTTGTTTTGCTGGTTAAATTATTCTACGCTCTGTTTCCTCTGAATTTTCTATTTCGTTCAGGTTTTTAAATTAATGATTATTATTAAAGTTTTAAACCATCTACAAACTTGACATTTTGTCATTTGATACCGCATCTAAGATAGTTTTTTAAAACATATGAAAGTATCCCATAACCCAACTAAAACAATGAATCTCACAGACACAAAGGGGCAGGTAAGTTAACTGGGAACTGGTCGCTAAACTAGGGTTAACACAAGACAATAACTTTGCTATTCACAGCGTCCAGATCCTTGGCCAGTTTCCGGTTCTCGTTGAGTAGCATCTGTCTGTCTTCGCTGTCCGACATCTGTTCTATGCGACGGCTTTCGAGTTTCTCTTTTGATGTTTGTAGCTGTAACAAACAATTATAAGTTTAGAATGATTTGTTTACCAGTAAATGAGTTAAAGAGTTAATCATAGCCACATTTTTTTGTTGCTGAAGGTAAGTTAAATGGGTGGTTCAGCTATCATTTGAACATCTTTAGAAGTCGTTACGGATAGTCAGAAGGCAAGTTTAACAACCAGTCTTACCAAGGAGTATTGTGTTGCCCGGGTTACATAGTTAAGGAGATAAGGTTAGTCATTCACTGGTTATAGTTTGCCATGTAAAACACTGGTACACAGCTTGTCCGACTACTGGAAGCCAACCCCAATACAGTTGGGGAACATCTGTCATCTGTCAAACTGCCCAACTATGTTGGGGAAACGCTAGACAGATATTACCTTGTCCTTAGTGTAATCAATTGTTTTTCTTTCTATATATCTATTATATAATATTTACCTCTCTATTAAGAACATTGCGCAACGCATCTCCCTCTTGCAGCTGATCGTTGAGAGCGGCTAACTCCGCCTGGAACCGCGCCTGCTGCTGTGCTAGAGACTCTTTGTACTGCATCTGTCACAATACCATTTAGATGTTAGCATAGAATTCCTCTTAAAATGATAAGTTTTGTGATTAAATTGGGGACAAGCAGATGAAGTTACTCCAGTCTGTAAAAAAATCCCAGTCAATTTTGAAACATACTTTCAAGTCAAGACAATGTTGAACATCTATTTTAGAATTGTGGTGCTCATTGCAGTTAATCCCTATAGTAGGCTTTTACCACACTTTTTTTTCATATAATTATGATTACTTCTTCATGTGTAAACAGCTGAACGGATTTTGAAGATACTTTTTGTAGAAACTTCTTGTAGGACAGATAATCGGGCCGATTTTTGTAGGACTTTTCGACTAGGATTTTTTGACCGACCTTTTCTAGGACGTATGTGTTGCACTATTGCTATCAAAATGTTCTATTTTCCTCTTACAAAAAATCGGTCACCGATTATCCGACGTGGGCTAGCAGTCTATACATACAGTCTATATCATATTATATCCACATGCGACAAGTAGTTACCTCTAGCGTCTCGACTTCAGCCTGCAGACGGGCGACGTCGGCGGCGGCGGAGGGCGGCCCGCCCGACTCCACGCGCTGCGACCGTAGCGTCTCTTCGCGAAGCTTACGTTCCTGGGAGATAATAACACATATTTACACAAACTATTCCTTACTTAGTTATTTATATATGTACGGTTTACGTACAGGTATTTTTTGTGCATATTAAAAGTTTATTTTAAATAAATGTGTTGTGAATGTTCAACTTATAAGAACCCATAGAATGACGCAGAGGATTTTTTTAAATTGGCTTTGTGAAACAAATGTTTTAGTCAAAAATGTGTTGATGTTGAAACTGACTTTGCCCTTGATAATTCATCATTTTCCTGCCCTCATCTCCATTTTATTTTGGATGCAGTGTGTTTTTCCTTTTTTTTTCTCCTTTCATACTCTTCTATCTGCCATAATCTCACAACTAACATTCTAGCATTCTAAATCTTTTTCATGTACCTGTTACAGCCTTTTTTTTTTTTATCGTCCCACTGCTGGGCACAGGCCTCCTCTCACATGGAGAAGGATTGAGCATTAATCACCACGCTTGCTCAATGCGGGTTGGTGATTTCAGACTTTATAGTCCAGGTTTCCTCAAGATGTTTTCCTTCACCTTTTTATCAGCCATTGGTGTCTAAGTATACTTAGAAAGTACATACAAACTCAGAAAAGTTGCATTGGTACTTGCCTGCCCCTGGAATCGAACCCACACCCTCATACTCGAAAGGTTGGTTCTTTACCCACTAGGCCACCACGACTTGTACCTGTACTTGTACTTGTCTTTTTTCATGTACCTATCACCTGATAAATACACATAAACGATGCAAATCGTAATACAGTTCTGTCTGAACATAAAACGTAATTTATCATTTATTGCTAGTTTCAAATAACACAAACTGTATATTACCTTAGTAGCCTCAGAAATGGCGGTATCAAGCCTAGCCTCTAGCTCCCGGCGTCCCTTCTCCGCGCGTCGTATGTCCTGTCTTAGCGCGTCAATCTTCTGCATTGCTACTTCTAACTCTTCCTCTTTGTCACGGACCTGTGAATAAAGTTATTTATTTAGTGCTTTAGTTACTTGATAACAGATTAAAATAATGGGAAAAAGGTATGCAAAATAATCTTATTTTTGGGAGTCGATTGGAGATAAAACTTTAGTTTTGGAAGTCCAATATTTTGACATGCACACGTCTTTGACAGTGGCGATATTTTCTACTAATATTTATAAACTGCAAAGTTTCTATGCATGGATTTATTTACCCCTTTTTCACTCAAATCTAAACTCAAGCTCAAACTCAAAATATCTACTGGTTGGATATAAGTATCAGTATCAGAACAACATTTGGGCTACTTTCTCCCAAGTACGGATACTCGTTCCCTCAAAGCGCAGGAAAAAGTTAGTTTTAACCCATTAAAAACCCATTTATCGAGGCTTTAGGCTACTTTTTATCCAAGTGCGTTGAATAGTTCCTAGTTGTTGTACATACCTGCCGTGAAAGCTTCTGCTTCTGTTGCCTGAGCTCGGACAGGCGTTCCGTCACCTCGTTGTACTCAGTCATGGCTAGCTTGCGTTGTGATAGCGCGTCTTTTAGCTCTTTGTCCTAGAAAATAAGAAAAAGATATGAATGTATGTTATTGAATTTATTCTTCCAAGCACGAAGGTATAAGTAGTCTTTTGTAAAATAGACCTTGAAAGAGCATAATTTCATGAAAAGAATGTTCCTTTCCAAAAAAATGCTTTTTTTGCCAAGTAATCATATGCAATTACAAAACTCAATCCTTCTCAAAATAAGAGAAATGTATCTCAAAGAGGGACAGTTAAAAACAAGATAATGATGAATTGCAATTAATATTTCAGCATTTTTATATTTAATCTATATGGCTAGAAATAATGTTACTTGGTAGATTACGGCCGACAAAAAAGTATGGAAGAAGAAAACATTCTGCGCCGACATCATTTAAAATTATAATAAGGGCAGGATGATGACGATGGAATTAATATTTCAGCATTATATCATAATGCTATACATACCTGCAGTCTAAGTTTCTCAACGGAGTCAGTTTTATCCTTCAAGAGTTCCTCCTTCTCCAAGTTGAGAGCTTGTATGATGACCTCCATCTCCCGGATACGGGTCGCCATCTCTTGTGGCGTCGCTGGCATGTCCTGGTATTACATGATTTATATTTATTTATATATCTATATGAAATACTATAAACTTAGAGCAACTGTATTGTATACATATTGTTGTACAGATAAACTTTTATTTTCTAATAAGTGTGACCATAGTCACGTCATTGTCGTTTACGATTCACTATACAAAAAACTCCAACCAGGCCGACAGGCAGGGCTTGCCATAAGAAAGTAAGAAAATGCATTTGTTGGCGAGTACATGACGCATAGACAACACAAAAGTAAATTACAGACAAAATACTCACCTGATAAGAAATATGAGAAACATAGAATTTGGCATAAGTGAAGAAATTTAAAGAGAAATATGTGAAAGCTTATTGTTTTCCCTACACAATGGAATAACCCTCACAAACCTCATTTTAAACTATGATAAAAAGCTCAAAACAAATAAAATAATCGAATACTAATAAATACCTGTGTCGCAATGCCAGTATTAAGTTGTTCATAACAGCGTACTTGCGCCTCCAACTCGCCATTCCTTTTGGACAACGCCGCCATTTCTTCTTTCAACTGTAGTATGTCTTCTGCGAATATAAATATTTAAGTCTAATAATAATGTCTTCTTACTTTCCTTTGTCTCACTAAACTCGAGAACGGTTGGACTGGTTTGGTATATTTTGGATTTTAAATCTTGGTCCTCGGAAGTTTTAAACGATACGGGCGTTACAAGTTTGCTGTGCTGTTAATATTAAATGTATTATTTTACAGGTAAATTTTTGTTTCATGTTGATTGAAATTTTGTTACAACTGATTGATTGGATTGTTATCTCAAGTGACACTTACAGCAAAACAATAACTATGAGCACTCAAAATTATATCTATACTAACACAATATAGAGGAAACAGCTCACAGAACATTTGTAACGAATAAACTCGGAAACTACTGCACCAATTTCAAAAATGTATATTCTAATGTGCTTTTATTTGATGCATGAGTAATAAGTTAACATCATTATAATGTAAATAATGGTTAATGGCGTGAATTATCAAACTCAGTAATTACTGCCAAAAGCAAACATTTTATATGATCTCACAACGCAAATTTTACTTATTTATTACTAAGTCTTCGTAAAAGAGGAACTAACTAAAGGAAATCCATACATTCCTTTTGCATTTATAATATTAATAGGATCCTTTCTCAGAGTTTAAATTATCTGCGTGCCAAATTCTACGTAAATGGTTTGATTTGGTTGTTGTTTCAGATGTATTTTTTTTAAATAATGAATTGTTTTTTGGTTCAAAAGGTTTCAAAGAAATTAAATAATAGTTCAACTCACCACTACCGCCATCTACCGCAGATCCACCCGCTCTCAACTCAGCAATAGTTTGTGCGAGAAGGGCGTTTTCTCTTTCTAACGCTTTTAACGCTGCTCGGTCGCCGGCGTTTGATGGTGCCTGCAAATAAATATTATTATTACATTCTTATAAATACATAAGGTTATAAATTAGGCTTTTCCCAACTATGTTGGGGTCGGCTTCCAGTTTAGCTGGATTCAGCTGAGTATCAATCAGTGTTTTACAAGGAGCGACTACCTGAGTTCCTCAACCTAGTTACTTGGGCAACCTACCTTGTATTGTAAGACTGGTTGTCAGACTTACTGACTACCCGTAACGACGGCCAATGATGATCAAATGACAGTCGCGACGTGAACGTGAAGCCCACTAGCACATACTGGTACATGTTCCACAGACCTGGCTCGGCGCATTCTTGGCGGGGCTGAGCGGGCTGGCGGCGGCGCCCAGGTCCGACAGCCGCGAGCCTGCTGTGAACGTGAAGCCCACGAACGGCAGGTGCAGGCCCGAGAACGCTGACGATGCTGAAGGAGGGGGGACGGCTTCTGATAGTCTGCAAATGGGAGACACATCACAATTTTAGGAATAAAAATGTTCATTAGAAAGAAGAACAGCCAAAAATCGCAACAAAACAAATCATAATTTAACTGCTCAACGGAATAAGCTGGAATTCGTTAAAGATGTAGATTGGGGATCAACAAAGTATTGTACTATCGTATCGTACGCTATACATGTATACGACCTAATACGGTTAATGAAATACATCTTTTTTAATATACTATAAGGAGATATTTTTTTGTTTTTTGTATCTTAAAGTGTTCTGAAACTACTGAACCAATTTGAAAAAGTCTTCCACAGTTCAAAAGCTTCATTGTCCCCAAGTAACATAGGCTATATTTTATCCCGAAACAAGCAGTAGTTCTCCGGGACATGGGTGAAACCGCGGGAAAACAGTCAGTGCACTACATAGTTAAACTAACCTGATATCAGTATCATCGACGTCGAAGTTGGAGGTATCGGTGGGGCTGGACACGTCGGGCACGAAGGGCGCCTGCATCTCGCGCACGCTCTCCCATTCCAGCTGCGCGAACCACGGGTGATTCTAGTAGGGAAATAATTATTTTATATTAATATACAGGCCCGCCGTAAGCGGGCGTGCAGCGCGTGCACCGCACGCGGGCGGCACGTCATAGGGGGCGGCAAATCGAGCGACTTATCACGTAATATTTAAAAAATACAATATCTTTTTACTAATGATTTGATTTCAATATTTCCGAACACAGCTAGGAATATTACTTACACTGCCGGTTTCAGTTAGGTACATCTGTTAAAAGGACATTTTCAAAATTAAAGATTCTTAAAAACGATTTAAGATCAACCAGTAGCGTAGCGTGGGGCAAATGCTATTTAGGGGGCGGCAAAATTAAACCATTAAAATTTCGGAAAAAGCCGCCCTAGCTTTGGTCGTCTCCTATCAATTTTGACTGTTTCACCCTTTGCATCCCCAAAAAAATTCGCGCTCGCTGCGCTCGCGGCTCCATGTCAGATATCGCGTTTTATCTTTGTTTAATTGTTGAGGCATTCAATTCCGAAAAAATATTTTTCGCGCACCTCCGTTATGGCTTTTTATGATATGTTTACTTCATGAAAACTCTAAGGAAAAAATCGCGCTCGCTTCGCTCGCGGCTTTTGCACTTCGCTTCTGTGCATATCTTACTTTTTGACTTTGCTTTGTTAATTTACAGTGGTTTTTATTTGTTTTGTGTCCTTAGACTAAAAATTTTCGCGCTCGCTCCCCTCGCGCTTCCTTACATGTCTTATAAGTTGATTTTTCAACGGGAAACCCACCAAATAACATATTTTACTGACTTTAAACATTGTTATAGATATTTAAGTGCGTTAGTTTAAGTCAGTGGTTCTTAACCGTGGTGGTCCGGTGGTCCCTGGAGGCATTCCAAGTGGTCCGCGATGCTTAGCTTCGCGACGTTGCTACTTTGACGACGTTATCTAACTTTATTTTTATAGACTTATAATTGCGAGGGGGGTTTTCGCATGGACGTATATCGAGTGTGTCGTACCTAGTCCCCCCCATTTATGAAAATGTATGTTTGGGCTACATTTTACGTAATTTTGGTTTTGAGTCTTAAATAAAAAATAATTAAAATTTCGCGCTCGCTTCGCTCGCGTATTCAGAAACTGTAGGCGCTTAATTTTGCATTTGTCAACAAGCAAAAAGTTAAGTACGTTTGGGCTAAATTTTACGTCATATTTGGTTTAAGTCCGATAAAATTTCGCGCTCGCTTCGCTCGCGCATTTAGAAACTACATAGGCAGGAGCACCTGGATCCGCTATATTTTTTGACAAAACGTATGTAGTCGTAGGGCGGCATAATCAGTTTTGCACGCGGGCGAACAAACAGCTAGCGGCGGGCCTGTTAATATACAGTTTATTTAAATGAAACCGGTTAGAAAATCTCAAAAGTCTGTTCGATCAGAAAAAAATATCTATTAGCGCAGGCAGTACAGTTAATGCCAAAACATGTAGAACGTTTCCACACTAGTGAACTCTGCCTAAATAAATGTGCTGTAAATTTGCAGTATCAATGAGGGCATTTATCCAAAATTAATCTGTAAACAAGTACTAAAACAGAATTGAAGGAAATTCAGTTCTACCAGAAATATTTCACGACTAACTTAAAGTATGAAAACTCCACAATACAATATCTGATTAATCTTACCTTAAAGTCTTGCAGTCCATTTTTTCCTAATCTATTTTCTGAAGAGCAAATCAGTCTGCGAATTAGATCCTTCGCCTCTTCCGATACCTGATGGAAAAACAATTGTGGTTTTTAAAGATATGTAAGAAAAATAATAAAATATCAAGATTCGCCGGTAACTGTATACTAATGTATTCATGTTTTACTTATTTATTCCAATCTTTATGAACAAGTACCTACTTTACTCCGGGAATGCAAGTCAAAAAGACTAACAACATTATCAAATGTTATTTATATGTATCCAGTTTCATCGAAAGCAGGCTTTTATTAAAATGGGAGAAGGCTGCGCAGATAATTTTAAAGGTTTCTGTCTCTGGATTCCTAACTACCGGTAACAACATGGACCCTGCTCCCTATTTTTTGTACTTTAACATAATTTTATTCTATTATTATTATTTACAATACCTGTGCAGCATGTTCATCGGGCGGCGGACAGTGGAAGGAGCGGGCATGGTTCATGATCTTGCCGTACGTCTCCACCAGCGACTCCGCGTAGAACGGAGTCTCGCCGAACAGCATCTCGTACATGCATACACCTGGGGACAAATAAGGAAATAAATAAAGTAAAATTCTAAATACATACTCAGAGCATTGAGCGATCGGTGGGACTGTCCAATGTTAGGCCGATGGGTGAGACTGCACACACAGGTCGGAGTTGGATGAGAGTGTATTTAAAAAATATTTATTGTGTAGCTATTTTTGTTTCTGTATGTGAACCTACTAACAATACATAGTTTAATAAGTTTTAATGTATTTACTAACACTATGGACCTCTGTCTGCAAATAAGTGAGAAATAAAATTATGAACCAATTGAAAGAAAAATTTGGTAAGGTACAGCAGACATACTGTATCCTCAACCTTGTTTTAGCTAAAACAATCACCAATCAATGGTAAGAGACAAAAACCGCTCACATTTAGACTGCAAGTGACATAGGATAATTTACATTAAACCAACTTACCTAAAGACCACCAATCACACTCTGGACCATATCTGCCTTGACCGTCTTCCATAGCCTGTAAAACGGTTAAGAAGTAAGTTAAAATGACCATCACATAACTCGCTTCGCTCGCTCATTCACTAGCTGTTTCTTGCGGTTTCACCTGCGTCCTGGGGGAACTTATTTTGGTACTCGGACCACATATACCTACTTACGGGACCACATATTCTTACTTAGTCTGGCTTCCCAAAAGTAAAAGAATTTCTCAATTTCGTCAAGTACTTTTGGGACCTTTAGGTACAATGAAACCAAAAAAAATAAATATAATATTAGTATAGAAGTTTAGACTAAATATTTGAACATACCCTCAATATCTCCGGCGATATATAATCAGGTGTGCCGACAGCAACATTGCTCTGCACTTTGCCGTCGTCACCCAGGCGTAAACACGAGCCGAAGTCAGCTAGACGGATATGACCGCTCGCGTCTAATAGCACGTTATCTGGTTTTATGTCTCTGTGGAAAGAAAGAAAAGTTATAATATAGCGCAGACACTACCACAGTGGAAACTGCCAAAAACTGGGCGGAAAATTCACTCGTTTGAAAGTGCTTTTGCCGAGGGATAAATGATTCCCAAAGTAACTGGATTGAGGCTGTATTCGGCTCAGCCGTATTTAAATTTGTTAATCCAGAAGTTGATTTGGAAAGTTGCTGAGCAAATTCATCATCATATGCTATTGTGGGATTTTTTTAGGCAATTTTTCGCTTACGAAAGGATAGCTCGTCGAAAATTAGGCAAATAGCATAAAGAAAATAACTACTATTCTAGTGCTTTTTTCCGCCAACTTAGTCCTAAATATACTGACACATATTCTATGTATTATTTTCCCTATATTTACAATATAAACTATTATTTAAAACTCACCGATGCACATATCTAAGTTCGTGCACGCTCTGTATGGCGAGCACCATCTCCGCAATATAAAACTTGGCCATATCTTCCGGTAGACGGTCTTCGAACTTTGATAGGAGAGTCAGCAAGTCACCTCCGCAGTAGTAGTCCATTACTAGGTACTGGAAATGGTATTTGTGAGGTAAATAACACGCTTGATTTTTATTGGGATTAGAGTAAAAATCTATTATTCCTTATTTTGCCAGTAAAAGGTAAAAAATATAGATTTGCGTGCAGTTCATATGCTTACATAGATAAAATCAGATGTACAATTTATTTAACCCGTTGCTTAGAATCGACTAAGGAGGTGACAATTAAAACGAATGTTACTAAATGAAATCATAATTTTGAATTATATTTTATTAAAAATAACACCACCATTTTCTAATCCATCAAAACTCGCCATAGATTATTTGATATCTTCGATTAAAAGTCAATAACATTCAGCAAAAGTGTAGATTTTAGGTAAAGCTTTCGGAACTTCAAATTTTGATCTGGCTGAAATAGCAACAATAGAAAACAACCAACATTTTAAAATAGTTCTCTTACCAAATTGTGTTCGTCCTGGAAGGCATAGTGCAGATTGGTGATCCACCTTCTATCACCAAACACGAGAACATCGCGCTCCTCTTGAAAACATGCTGTTTCTGCTCTCTGCAAACACAAACAACAATATACATCATCAGAGAGTAGCACTAACAAGGGAAAGGGGTGTTTCGGATTGCACGTTAGACTGTAGGTCCCAGGTCGGGCAAGTACCAATGCAAATTTTCTAAGTTTGTATGTAGGTACTTTCTAAGGACATCTTAGACACCATTGACTGTGTTTCGGATGGCACGTTAAACTGCAGGTCCCGGCTGTCATAGAACATCATTGGCAGTCAGAAGCCAGTAAGTCTGACACCAGTCTAACCAAGGGGTATCGGGTTGCCCGGGTAACTGGATTGAGGGGGTCAGATAGGCAGTCGCTTCTTGTAAAGCACTGGTACTCAGCTACATCCGGTTAGACTGCAAGCCGACCCCAACATAGTTGTGATAATGGCTCGGAGGATGATGATGACACAACTTACCTTGAGCATCTCCCACTTGTTGAGTATTTTCATGGCGTACACTCGTTCACCAGTGCCCGTGGTCCCGGCGGTCGCCGCCGCCATATTTGCGCCGCCATCCGTGCCCTGAGGTGCAAAATAATATACATATTACACTTTATATTATACAGTACTTATATCTAAGATTTGCAAAATTTACGTCGATGATGTCATTTCTAGTAAGAACTTCTCAAAATCAATAAGTGTTCATTCAAAGTAAGCTGAGAGACCACCACTCTCTCCATCTTATCCGCCCACCCTTCACCACTCCCTCCATCTAATCGAGTGAGTGGCATGTTTTAATCACCTAACCAGCCATGGTGGCAGAGTTTTGCCAAATCCACCTTACTGTTGAGTCAAAAGAACTAAAACACAATACACACCTGCATAAAAGACGCCCTGACGACGCACACTTCGCCGAAAGCCCCTCGGCCGATGACCTTCACCAGCTCGAAGTCGTCCCGGGATAGACGGAGCCTCTTCAACGCTGTGGCTACAGGTTTCACTGTGCAAAACAAACATACAAGACAATGTAATTAATCGTGGTTATATAATTCACTACGTTATGGACTCTCTTATGTACCTACTTCCTCTATGTACTACCCAATGTACTCCCTTATGTACTGCCTATATTCACCACCCTTGTTTACTGTCCTACGTACTCCTTTACGAAAATTTCACTTAAGCATCCTTGTCTTTAATTTTTCAATGCAAAGCTGAAATATTTAACTGAATCGAAAATTTAGGTCTAACCAATGAAAAATAGGTCATCCTTAACATAACCGGGAGTGATGTTGCACCTAAGTGTAGAAACAGTTCTGGCTTTAGACGTAACATATATTCACTTCCAACTTATAACATTACAAACTTACCTCTTTATCCCATTACGACAAAATCCAACCACCCAGAAATCCAACATTTTGGCGTATCTCAAAAACTTCCAATGCAACCAAAACCGACACAACTCAATTTCTAACACTCGTATCCACTTCAAACTTTTCACAAATATCAACGCCATTATAACAAAAAGAATCGAATAAAACCCCAGACTTCGAAAACGTATTACTGAGTAAAATGCAAGGGTGCAACTGCCGAGTCAAACCGTCTGGTTACGTAACAAGCAGTATACGGGTTTACCTATAAATATTATCAATCAATAACCATTGAGGATGCGCCGTAGACACTAGAAACCTATTCATACATAGAACTTCCTAGTTTACCTGTGATCGATTTAGAAGTTATTACACCCCGTTTGAGTGGGTACTTAACTAAAGTCAAACAATATTGATAGGACTTTGTATTTAAAAACTCACGTTTAGAAATAAAATGTAGCCAAAAATCATGTAAATTCAATAGTAAAAATTGCTTATTCGATTGCTTATTATTTTTTAAATATGCATTTGTATATAAAGTTCTATCAAGATTGCTTACTTACTTTGGAACGAAAGTTCGCGAAATTGAACACGGGAATTATTAAACTAACCCCTATAATGTAATTTGACAATTAATTAAGCTTTTCCAATGAATTTTGGTATTCATTATTCATAATCAGCTATTAAATGGAATACGAACTATAAAAACGATTGTTTATGTAGAATAACTTAATGTAAATAGAATATATTAGCCTAGATTTGGACTACCGTCAAGTAAACAGCCTTTATATACACTTTTGTTTACTTCGCAAGGCTTACATTCATAACTTAGAATGTATTAAGTTTTATTATGTAACCGACCTAGATTCTATGCTTTCGAGCTTGTTTACTTAGCTTAGTAACCATAATATCACGGCCCGAAGGGCAATGAAACATGTTCAAAAAGTTCTTAAGTGAATCACATTCCATACATTGGGATTAATACCAGATTAAAAACTGCTCCTGATAAACATACAAAACTAAGCGCGACCGGAAAATCGAACTCAGGATCTTGGGTTTGGAAGACTCGAAACCATTAACTTAAAGCAACAAGATGGTTATATAAAATCTTAAATTTCTCGTAACTCTTTTACCAAAAATAACTTCGTACTCAGACTATTTCGGACCCAGTGAAGGGGTGCAAAACTTTTCCCGTTAGAAGTCACGTTCCTGGCCATACTTTACTTTCAAATTAAGACCTACCTATAAATATTATGACACAGAAAGGGTGTACACATAATATTGTCTATTAACTCGACACAATTTTCAATTGATAGCACAATTGATCGCCGCGCATCGTGACAGTGGAAATGGGTCAAATAGAGATCGAATAGCACCACTTGACAATAGTGTCGACAACTTTTGTATTTCACTTCACAAAGTGCGAGAAAAATCTATTGAGTTATATGTAACATCATCAAGTCAGGAGCCACAGACGAAGAAGCAACGCATCTTTCTATCTAATTACCCTCCAATCCCATATAAACGTATGATGTATGTCTAATCTATAATAATAAAAGCTCCAAAACTACTGAAGCGATTTGAAAAATTCTTTCAGTGTTCGAAAGCTACACTCTTCCCTAGTAACATAGGCCATATTTTATCCCGGTACGACGAGGTTGAAACCGCGGGAAAGCGGTTAGTGATGATATAAGATACTAGCCGATAATAGAACCTGGAGAAGATTTCTAAGAGTCACCGTCATCTGCCTAGCGTTTTCCCTATGATAGGGTCCAGTCTAAACATAAGCAGCTGAGTACCAATGTTTTACATGGAGCGACTTCCTATCTGAAGTTCTCAACCCAGTTTTCCTTGCAACCCGATACCCCTTGATAAGACCGGTTTATTCAAGACTTACCGTAAGATATAAAGTCAGCAACAGCCTTCTCCCTCCTGAGGCTACTGTTGCAGCACTCATCGTACAAGACCAGTAGCATATCCACGAGGGTTTCCACACTGAGGCCGTGAGTGCGGGGCGCTTGCAGCCGCCGAGATATGAACATCTTCTCGATACCCCTAGGTAAGAGAGGTTCTCTGGCTTACTCAAGACTTACCGTAAGATATAAAGTCAGCAACAGCCTTCTCCCTCCGGAGGCTACTGTTGCAGCACTCATCGTACAAGACCAGCAGCATATCCACGAGGGTTTCCACACTGAGGCCGTGGGTGCGGGGCGCTTGCAGCCGCCGGGATATGAACATCGTCTCGATACCCCTAGGTAAGAGGTTTCCTGACTTATTGAAGACTTACCGTAAGATATAAAGTCAGCAACAGCCTTCTCTCTCCGGAGGCTACTATTGCAGCACTCATCGTACAAGACCAGCAGCATATCCACGAGGGTTTCCACACTGAGGCCGTGAGTGCGGGTCGCTTGCAGCCGCCGGGTATGAACATCGTCTCGATACCCCTAGGTAAGAGAGGTTCTCTGGCTTATACAAGACTTACCGTAAGATATAAAGTCAGCAACAGCCTTCTCTCTCCGGAGGCTACTGTTGCAGCACTCATCGTACAAGACCAGCAGCATATCCACGAGGGTTTCCACACTGAGGCCGTGGGTGTGGGGCGCTTGCAGCCGCCGAGATATGAATATCGTCTCGATACCCCTAGGTAAGAGGTTTTCTGGTTTATTCAAGACTTACCGTAAGATATAAAGTCAGCAACGGCCTTCTCTCTCCGGAGGCTACTGTTGCAGCACTCATCGTACAAGACAAGTAGCATATCCACGAGGGTTTCCACGCTGAGGCCGTGGGTGCGGGGCGCTTGCAGCCGCCGGGATATGAACATCGTCTCGATCTGTTTGAGGCGTTTGATGCCCAGCACTGGGGAGAAAAAGAAGACATTAAAATCTACTTTATAGTACTCTAAAATTGTTTGATTATAGGAACTAAGGATCAATTTTAGAAAAATTGGAACTAGGTTTGAAACTAAAGGCACTTCCATACATTCAACGCGATGTACCACCTATGTTCGATGTCAACATCGGACTGTGTTTGAGAGTTCGGTCATCAATTTTAGGGTGTGTACACTGTAAGTAATTACTGTTACAGCCTTTTTATCGTCCCACTGCTGGGCACAGGCCTCCTCTCACATGGAGAAGGATTGAGCATTAATCACCACGCTTGCTCAATGCGGGTTGGTGCTTTCAGACTTTATAGTCCAGGTTTCCTCAAGATGTTTTCCTTCACCTTTTTATCAGCCATTGGTGTCTAAGTATACTTAGAAAGTACATACAAACTTAGAAAAGTTGCATTGGTACTTGCCTGACCCTGGAATCGAACCCACACCCTCATACTCGAAAGTTTGGTTCTTTACCCACTAGGCCACCACGACTTTTTAAGTAATTAGCCTAATTAAAATTATATAGGTAGGAACACAGTTGAAAATATACCCTTTACATTAATATTAATAGTTAGTTTAAAATCTGAACAAAAGTTTAACAATAGTACCTAGACTCAGGAAATACCGGATTTCAGACCAAATTGGCTAAACTATTTAAAATAAGGATATTAAACATTATTTATTCATCAATCAATGGTAACTACGCTAAACCAAATCGCGGATGATATAGCTAATAGGAAAATGGTACACAGGAAAAATTAACAAATACCTACATTATTATGAACAATAAATCCTATACAATGATTAAAAATAAAACTTTTGATTGTAGGTACTCGTAACGTCCTGCCGGGGCTGCGGGATTGTTCGAAAGATTTACCGCGGCCCTGGTACATAAAGGGCCATGGTGGGTTTTAGTTAGTAAGAGTCTGACACTCACGCTGCACCCACAGCGGGGTCATTTGATGATTTCCCTTAAAAATAAAACTCGTAACGTAGCTGTATTTTTGCTAGAACAATAAGGAAGGCCGACAGAAATAAGTTGTTTTGCAAAGTTGAAGGTCGGGCGATGTAACATATGGTACATGTGTAAAAGATCGACTTGGCAGGGTTCTTATTCAACGGGCTAATGACGAAAGGTAATAGGAGAAAGTAGTTAATGAATTGCAAAGTGCAGATGTATATTAGAGAGATGAAATATAGATACGAATATTTTGAAACGAAAGAGTTGTTTTGTTTGATTGTTTCAACGTGTTAATGTCAGATACAACTGGTCGATTAAAAAAAATGATTTGGTGTTAGATAGCTCATTTATTAAGAACTTAGTTAAAAAGCCGGGTTTGCAAAGCAGTTTCTCCGAACAACGTGCAAAATCGCGGGAATCAACTAATTTCTTTAAATCTTAAACATACGATTCCAGACAAATATATTAGTCTACAATTTGATTGACAGCCTAACCATTAGACGGCTGATTTACGAACACAAATGAACGCTCGCATCTATAAACGTGAGTGAACATATCACTTTGAGTATCATTCTTCCTCGTATTCGCTGTAAACACAGGCCTGTTTACTAATAACTCAAATGCGCTGAATTTGTGCAGTTTATTTAAAAAGAAAACATCTGTTATTCTGGTTCCGTTTAATTCGGATTAAATCAACAAAAGTATGAAGGACGATGTGAGTTTGATTCCTTTGTGACATCATGGCGCTTTCTCATAAATATAAACCTCAAATTACCTAATTACCAAACAAAAAATAGTATATTCTTTAATATGCCACTCATCAGGCTATCCTTTTCACAACTATGGGGCCGGTTTTACATGGAGCAACTGCCAGTCTGAATTCTGAACTCTTCCTCCCGAGCAGAAGCTTTAAGCTTTGAGCACCTTAAAGTGTAATATTCTGAATCTTTCGTTACAACATTAAACCCACTGGCGCTATCATCATCATCTTCTCAGAGTTACGACGCTCACTGCTGAACATAATACTTATTTCCATAAGGACCAGTCACCCTTTTGTCTCGAAACCAAGAAAGGAGATTGGGCAAGAATGTATGAAGTTTGGTCCAAATGTCCACCACGAACGAGACCTATGTAATTAAATAGTCCACTTAATTTAGAGTAACTTTTACTAAGAAAGTAAAAAAAAAAACAATGCCAAAAAAAAGTTATAGCCAAAAATGTATTCTCAATTTTCGGAGGTTTTTGTATGTTATCATTATAATTTTTTATTTTATTCCACTTCCATTTCCGCACTTTATCTAAAACTAAGATGAGTAAGACACATTTGCATATAAACAGTCCATATTTTTGCCCAATGGATGTACGAATCACTAACCAATTGAGGCGCTAGAAGTGCTTGACTATACTCAGCGGTTCCTGGTTCCAGCGGTAACTGGTGGTGTCTTCTCTCTAATAATGAACAATTCTATTTTGTCAGAAGTTACAGAAAGTACGAAAATCGAACATCACGAAAAGTAATTGAAAAAATGAAATTGAAAAAATCTGTAAAATGTTGTATTTGATTTTGCTATAACTTTTTTCTGGCATTAGTTATATTTTTTTTTACTTTCATAACAAAAAATGTTCTATATTTAACGGGCTATCTAGCCATATAGGTCTCGTTCGTGGTGGACATTTGGACCGGAATCGCCCATTGTCCTTTCAAAAATACACAGATTTAAAAAGCCCATCTAATCCTTTTATTAGTTTTTAAGTAGGCGCCTCAATACGACACTTGTGAAACAATAGCCATAAAATGATTAATTTCTACTCGAAGATATAGATTGACCGATAAGACTACGCAGTGGCATATTTACACGAGGTGAATCAGCTACTCTATTAATACAAACAATAGATTACGATAGGATTAAATGGTTTATGAAAGCCAGATTTGGTACGTGTTAAACTCTTGGAAAGACTGCAATGTAATCGTCAAATAACTTTGCACTTTTGAAATCCTTTTTTTTTTGGAGTTGCAAATGTAGAAACATTTTCTGGTCTTCCAAAAAGCTACCGTCATTTATCCTCTGAACAGTCAAATTAATTAGAAAATTGACGACATTCCAAGCGTTTATAATATTGGGTTAGGTATAGGTACTAGGATATCAGAAACAATAGGATCAATATCCGATGCATTACTAAACGTTTTTCCTTCCGCGAATCTATTGAACACTATAATATTCCTATATGTGCAATTTGCCACTTTACGCATTGGTTTTTCGCGCCACTAATGTCCTTATCCGGACTAATGGGGGTTCCGATGTAGTTTCATATTTTTACTAAGATCCGCCCGCGGTTTCTATTCAGCTTTAATTACCTAGCTACATTTAACACAGAATATCGAGGGAACTGCATCAGACATCCGGATAAAAGTAACCAATTTTCTTTCTCATGTTACAGGCTATCTGTGCACCATTTTATTTTAATTAAATCATTACGGAATTATTTTAAAAGTAAGTAGTATGAAGGCAAAAAGTGATCTTATGTTACCCCTTTTCTTAAATATAAGGGTGTACTACGCCGAATCGAATAACAAATAATCGAATATCAATTGATCGACCACTATAAATCGAAATTCTAAATACTCGAACATTCATAATATCGAATGGTTATTAAATCGAACATTCAATACATCGCGCAGTCAATACATCGAGTGTTCAAAATATCGAATGTTTGCTTGATCGAGCGTTAAATGCATCGCATACTCATCCTATCGAAAAATCTGTATTTTTTATGATTATAAGAAAAACTCAAAATTTTATAATAAATCACATTTTAATCTTTAATTCTTATCTTCTAAAGGTACATTTTAAATTTTTGTATGAATTGAAAAGGCAAACGCGGGTTTGGGAAGACCTACTTTACAAAGAAGAGGCAAAAGGGATGATAATGCGATTGAAAAAATATTAAATAATAATAAAAACTATATTAAAATCTGTTTTATTATAAAATTTTGAGTTTTTCTTATAATCATAAAAAATACAGATTTTTCGATAGGATGAGTATGCGATGCATTTAACGCTCGATCAAGCAAACATTCGATATTTTGAACACTCGATGTATTGACTGCGCGATGTATTGAATGTTCGATTTAATAACCATTCGATATTATGAATGTTCGAGTATTTAGAATTTCGATTTATAGTGGTCGATCAATTGATATTCGATTATTTGTTATTCGATTCGGCGTAGTACACCCAAATATAAAATACACGCCCTCTTGGGACTTATTTAATGTGTTATGCTTAAAACCATTCAACCTACGTTTATTAGTTCAAACTGCCAAGTTGCATAAAGAGAGTAAAATGGGTTTCCTTTCTTTAAACGGCAAAGCGTGTTCCATTTTTCAGGAGGCCGGTAAATGACCGAATTGGCTGGCGCCCAAAGGCTTTACAACATGAAGGGTAAAATGCCAATTTGGATACACCCCAAACCAAAAGCTTGTCAGAGCTTTATGCCAAAATATGATGCAGAATGAAGGTAGTGGACGACATTATATTGAAAACTAGAGTGACCAAATTTTTTGTTTTTGTCAATATAATGTAACAAATTGGCTTCCGCCAGCAGTTTCACCCACATATTTCGGAAACCACCTCACGCACCTAAAGTAGTCTTGCTCGGTAAATGGGCTATCTTATACTGATTTATTTTTTTCAAATCTTTCCAGCAGTTTTAGCGTGTTCAAGCGATCAAACAAACTCTTCTGCTTTGTACCTAATATTTGTTTGTTACTCATTCAAAATAACCCTACTTAATGGATTTTTGTAGATTGAAGTATTTATAAGCTTATGTTTATACTTGTGCGGAAAATAATACCTACAGGACCCGGGCGAAACCGCGGACACAACTAGTATAGAATATGATACAATCCCATTAAAAAGTCGATGAACTAACACAGAGCGTTAACATAAAAAAAAACTTCATTAGACAAACAATCATACAGGAAGCAACATGGCTAAATTAAAAAGGACATCCCATTACTAAAAAGTATGTAACATATATGTACATCATAAACGCACATAGTAACACTATGAATCAACGCTTGCAATGCTAATTAGTTTACAATGGTGGGATAGATAATTGGCTGTATGACTGAAGCAGCCTTGGAAAAGGTGCCAATTGTAAATTCTGTTTGTTTTTTAGCATATTCCATAATGAAAATCGTTTGTGGTAGCCGGCCTAAAAAGGACTGATCCTTAGCTAAAATATGTTGTGGAGTCCCCTTATAGTCTTAACTGGATGCAACTGAGTAAAAATGTTTCAACTGCCTAAGTGATCTTCTCGACCCAGTCTTCCCGAGCAACAAAATACACTTGAAACTTATAACGCCCCTCTTTTTGTGCCAATGGTGAAAAAAAAATAACAATAAAAGTGGTGTTTTCCAAACAATATTATCCAAATCCATTCAGTATTTTTTATTCAACATTTAAGACTAAACATTCACTATTCTGATGGAAAGTGAAGATTATGTATAAAATACTAAATTAAAATCCTATTTCAATAAAAGATAACTAAATAGGCGTATTATGTAAATGCAAACATTTATGTTTACAATACAAATAATGGGAGATATTAGCCATGATAATATAAACATTAATATTTACTCAATTCATTCTAATTCTTGATCATTGATAAAAAAAGTTAACTGTTATGCAAATAATATGTATATGTAAAACAAATAGGACTATTTGATGACCAACTATTATTTGTTTTGGAGATAAAACTTATATCTCGGAAATATTGTATAAGACAGCTAGCTAAAATAGTATTTGGTTAAAATAGACACAATTGATATTGCATTGTTAAAATAAAGTTTTTTTTTTATCGAATAGTATTTATTAGAGCAGGATCACTTCCTTGGCTTGTGTTTCGCCTTTACTTTTATAAGTAAAGACAGATAACGAAAACTGAATAATGCAATTTTCTAATAGTAAATATTTAACTAATTATGCAAGCTAATAAAGTAATGAACATTTTTTACTATAACTTTCCAAAAAGTACCCATTAAGTAGTTAACTTATAAACTTCATTTTGATATTAGATAAGAAGTAGCCCTATGTCCCTGAGGCTTAACAGGATTTCATCAGCATCATCATCTTTAGAATAGAAGAGAGTATATTCCGATCTGAATTGAATTGATCCGTTGATAGTATGACCAAATATAAGCCACCAAATACAAACTAGACATTCTATCTACAAAATAACTTCAGTAGGATGAGACTAGACTAAATTAAATAAGAGACAGTGGTAAGTAATTAACACCTAGATCAGTAGTTGTAAATTACACTTACTTTCTATCTAGTTAACATGCCTGGGTGAGTCTGGCTGGCTTGCAGGTACATTTATATTATTTTAAGTTGTTGCATATTTTATACTTAGTTCTTCAAATGTTAGTTGAAGACTTATTGATATTGCATTTGATATACCTATGTATTTACCATACTTGATTTGAGGGACTTAAAATTGGGATACAACTTTTTATTTCAAAACTCAGTCCATAAAAAATGCAAAGAATTGCTTAATCAATAAATAGCAGCATAAAGCAATAGTTTATTTGTTTTATATGTATTGTGTAAAAAGATCTCAAATGGATAATTTTCAACTGTGTTCCAAAATTACAAAAACTAGAGATTCAGACTTATTTCTAATTGATCTACTTACCATAGTGATGAAAGTAAGATTTTTAAAAATATATTGAAGGTACATAGTGAAATTTTTTTTTTTTTCTACACAGAATATACAAAACTGCTAAAAAATATAAGAAAATAATTACCTGGCACATTATTGGAAGGGCCTAAAGCCCTATCCGGTGAAGAGTCCTCCTCGTCAGACATATTGGAACCGTTCACACCATCAACCATGAGTATCACTCACTAAATGTCAACACTTGGAGACAAAACACTTCATATTACACTAACACTATGTCCTAAGAGATTCATGTACAAAATCTACTTTTTTTTTAAACAAGTTAAGGCATGCAGCTTATTGTTTTATCTGTGGTGTCAATGTGTTCCATTGTTGTTTCTTCAGCATCTGGAAAAGAGGTTTTGTGTTGGCTGAATGATGTTATTTCAATAGCTTTTCTAGAATTAAAAGGTTGCTTCTTTTGATAGAAGAGCCTTGTTCTTTTCAATGTCAAAGGTTTTTATTTCATTTAGACTTAGTACATGTGCTTAAGAAACTTTTTATTTTATTAAAAGCGATTGCAGGTAGGTATATTTTTTTTCCTATTCAGAAGTACCTACAATAGAGTTTTTTATTGTACCTCCAGTTACTTTAAATATTTGAAGGTACATATTTTAACAAAAAAACTAGGAATGTATAACTTCAGAATCTAAAATAATATTAAAATAGAATTTTATTGAAGCTTTTCACATCAAGACAGAAGGTCACCAATATTATAAATAGTTCCATGTTTTAATAACATAAAAATAGATTCCTAGTGTGTAGTAATACTGTCCTCATTCAAGAAATTGTGAAACTTTCATATCTAATTATTGTTATCTAAAAAATTAACATAGCTGGTTTATCTTGCTGATAAGGTGTTTACTGTATTCTATTTACTAATTGTGATTGTTTATATTTTTTTACTTTTTTATGCACACATACATGCAATCTTTATATCTTGCACTTCAAGGAGCATGACTCAAGAAAAAATGAAATAAGTCTACCAATAAAAATGCGAGACGATTTCTTTGTATGACTCTTAAAATAAACAATTATTTTAAGATTTCTCTTTGCGCAAAATTGACTCACAAAATAGCTTAATTAAAGCTAAGTTTAGTTCTAAACAGGAAAATAAACAGTAACTAGTATAAATAGTTGTAAGTCGTTTATTAGTATCGGCGCCGTGAGTGCAACTCCTTTAACGATCTCGCCTAGGGTCAACAGGAAATTAAAACCGATTTTAGCCATTGTCTAACAAATCAAAAGGCGACAACTGCTTTCTATTCATTGATTGCAAGGTTGCGGGTGTCACACAATACCAGAGCGCTTTCGCAATCCCTTACAAATGAACTTTTATGTACATTTTTATACCAAAAAAAGAATAATGAATACCGTGACATATCGATACGATTTCCGCATCGCGACTATAAATAAACAATAACATGTACTTGCGTGCAGCTAATGCAGCACCCCGTTGATGCATTTCTATTTTCATTATATTTTTATATCGCTCGGAACCGAACACAATACCACTGAGATCTTAACCTATATTTTTTCTATCGATTGTTATGCAAAAACACTTAGATGAGTCATCGTTTACACTTTTATACAACACCACAACAACAGCTTTATAATATTCACCTGGATATTCCGTTAACTTTAATTGATTTTGGCTATGGCTACTAAATCATTTTGTTTAAAATATTTTTCGATCCTTTCGAAGCAGACATTTTACTCGGGACACTGACAGTGTTGCTATGTTGAAGAAATGAGAAGTTTGTAAAAATAAACAAGTTCATCCAATGGAAATTATCTACAAGATAAGATTTTTACTTTGTACAATTTTACATTCATAACAAAGTAAATAATGGTCGAGTAAATTAATTTAGACTAAAAAAATGAAATACAATGAATATCGAATCTCTTCAAGTTGAAACATTTGAAATTATATAAAAAATGCAATTTAATAAATGGATCGTGCCTTATGCTTTATAAAAGTTTAGGCACTGATTAAAATTATTTCGCTTTCTTTGCGAAATATTTATGTATCATTTTCACTGATAATAACATTTTAATCCTAAGAATGACAAATCGAGCAAGAATTAACTCAAAAATGTGCCACTGTTTGCTAAACACAGAAGTCGTCAGACTGGCAACGTCTCTACCGGATGTAGAGACGGAAATACTTAAAATACTAAAACTTTTAATTTACTATTTAAACTAATTGCTAATATTTATCAATTATATGAAGAAAATGCTACTTTATAATTTATTTTAGTAATTGTTGATTACAAATGTTTACATTTAAAGCGATACTTTTACCAAAATGCAATAAATTCCTTTGTAAAAAGTAGCTCCATTGATCGAGCGTCATTTGTACGTAATGGAGTCGATGTTCTTTTCGACAAGTTGTAATTGAAATAATTATATAATTTTGGACGAAATATCACATAAAACTGTTTGTTATTGTGTATTACTGGATTGCAGTGAATGGTTATAGATAATATATGGATACCATAAGCGTTATTAAGCTTTCAAACAACCTCGTTTTATCAATGGTATGTGTGACATCAAAATATTTTGGAAAGTTCGTTCAATTTATCTTTTAGATCTAATATAAGTGCATAATCTGACGTGAATACCCTTAATTACGTCTCAAATAGTGATCCCCATAAGTTATTTGCAACGTGCTATGTCGTAATCATACAAAAATCCGAAGGCTTTGTCGCCCGCGTAATTGAGTAGCAAAACGGAAAGGTCATGCATTCATATTCACCTTTTTGTTTTCAGAACGATGATCGTCTTTATATAAAAGCAATTGTGGTGCGCGAGCAACGCATATTATAGTTTTGGCTGCGAACCAGGACAAGTGTTAATGGTTTTGAGGGGGCATCTCTGTGGACCACAGTTAGATGAAGGTATGGCCTCAGATCAACCTGTGAAGAAGAAACAGAGGATAGACGCGCCAGATATCGACGAGGGTAGCGATAGATCCACAGAGGATGTGCTCACTGACATATTTGATGCTGAGACTACCCCAGCGGAAACATCTGAGGAGTTCCCATCCAGGAATGGTGAGTCACCTGACAGCGGAACCGTCAGCGAGGATGCCGTTGACTGTTCCAGCCTCCTGAGACTACCCAGTGACACCAATGTGGAAATTATACCATCCTGTTCCAATTCAACTCCACATTGGAGCTCGGAAGATGATAAACTGCTTGCCGAGTTGAGAATACTACAGGATGCTCTTGTTGGTCAGTGTTTATGTAGATTTAATGATACTGCAGTAACTCAACTCTTTGACAGACAACTCAATATTGTTTCTTGGCCTCTGACATGTTCGCTCACATATTTATCTACGATGCAGCTTATGTTCGATATATATTTAAAACAAAACAGTACAGGCACCATTTGTTCAAAAATAATGCAAGCATGTGACATATTTGTTAGAAATAGGCACGATTGGATAACGGAGGTTGTTGAGTTGGCAGATCATAAGAGTAAATTCATAACATTTGTAGCTTGTAGGGTATTAGCTAGCTTTCTAATAGTCTCCAAGGACACGGTGGATGAGAACTGGCTACAACAAATTGCTGAAAACATTTACCTGTTTGATAGAATCAACAGGATCACAGTACAAAAAATTAACTTCAGTCTAGATATTATAAAGAGGATAGTTGAGTGGAAGGATGTGGAACAACATCCTTTAGAAGACAGTAGTTATATTAATTCAGCAGGGACCATGCAAGTTCAAGAAGATAATCCGTTTAGGAGTAGTGTTGGTTATGGTGGTAGCAGCAGTGGTGACATGCCTTCAAGTTCCCACAGTAACTTGCATTGTGCATTTTCTAATTTACAAACACATGGTGCACCATCCACATCTTCAGAGCAGGAGGGTTCATCAACGTTCAGACTAAACGAGCCAGTATTAAAGCTGTCATCTCCTGACCAAAGAGAGATGGAGCAATCTGAGTCACCTGAACCTCCTCAGTCAAGGATAGAAAGAGTGAACGAACATGGTTGTGTCACTGTCATACTCACCGACTCTGAATCCTTTGACACGTCTCACATAAAATGCCTAACAATAAAAACGCTAGAGCATCACTGGCCTGTGCTAGTAAAAAATATGAAGCTTCTTCTTCTAAGGTACCTGAATTTAGCAAATGCTGAAAATTGTATACTAACCTTTTTCTCGTTATGGGAGAATATTATAAGTGTGAAAGCGAATCTCTCAGTTATAGACACTAAACCGTTTTATGCTGACTTGCAGGGCTTTGTAGACTTGTTAAGAAATACCGTGCTGCCCAGTCTAATATATACTCATTTACTAAGTTTGTTCAATGAAGTTCTGTGTTATGGCTCTACTTTAGCACTTCAAGATATTTTGCCTGAGGAGATATGCTGCCTGGCACACTCTATCGTGAGATTTGTCAAAGACTTCAGGTTACTAAGTGATGTAAGGGTACAAACAAGTAGAAGTGGTTTTGGATTCTTAGGTCATGAGTGCACAATTCTAAGAGATTATTCATTAGCACCAGCAATTGCACCTTTGTCGTCTTCAATACAACTGGTAGACCAGAACTATGGGGAGGATGAGGATGAGCATGACGAATCGCAATCAAGGAGTGAGGTTGATAAAACAATGCTACAGAGAATGTCACTATTAGTACTGAAATCTGTAGCTGTTACTGTAAAAGAAATGCGATGTGATTCCTCTGACAGCTCAATAGACTCTTCAGACTACAATGCAATACAAGATATGCAGATTGTCGAAAGATCTATTCGCGATGTTCTTAAAAAGCTTGATGTTTTTATCAGAAATAGTTTAGAATTCCATCCAGAGACTCCTTTTACGAAAATGCTGATACATTTGTTTAGCGAGCAGGATGATTACTTGATTGAATCAATGGTGTGTACTCTTGATATTACTGTTGGTATTGTGTACAGAAACTCGATGTATCCTGACCTAATACCAATGCTGAACCCTATATCTTCGTTCATAGAATTCCTGAAGGTTGTGTCACATGATAGCGATGTGTTACTTGATTATTTAGTGAGCAACGAGACATGTTTCTTGCTATATCTGTTGCGATTCTTGAAATACGTGAGGAGGAACTGGCCGAAGTTTTTGGAGACTTGCCAGCAAGCGGACTCTGGGGGCAGCAGAGGTCTGGATGATACGATGAGGGTTCTGATCCGATTGAGGTTACAGATCAGCAGACTGGTTTCAAAGTCTCTGTTCCCATACAATATAAGTCCCGTGCTAAGATTGTTAGAGGTCTGCGAAAGTTTGTATGAAGGTAATGAGTTTAGCTGAATATTCAATAAATCATGTCCTGAATTTTTCACAGCAAACTACAAGTTTAAAGAAATGCTAGACTTAGACGAGATATGATTTAAAATGTTGCCATCTGTAATTGAATGTTTCGATTTTAGACAGCAAATGGGATTTTGCAAGCATATTGAGTAAACAACTTCTTGTTGTTAATTCACAACACAATTCGAACTTTTTGACCTTAGAAATCTCGAAATCATAATTTCATGACATATGACGTCATAAGTAAGGTCTAGCATTCCATTCTTACATTGAAATAAACTATCTTATCTACAAAGACTGCCAACTCATTTAACATTCCAAACTTTGCTTAGTTATGTGTAGTAGTTAGCTATAATTAATTTATATTAACTTTTAGTGCTGTAACATTTGTAATATTATGTGTAATTTTAGTTTAATCTGTAATTATGTGTTACTCAGTCTTCCTTTTAGAGTATGTTCCTTTAATGCAATATGATTAAATATTGGGACACTGTGCTTATTTAATGTACAAAAAAATAGTTAAACTAAAATATTTTTGGTGTTAAACTTTTTGTGCTGGAAAAATATTTTTGATATTTTAAATATTTTGTGCTGAAAATTTTGCAATGCAGTGTTCCAAAAAATGCCCAATAATGTGCCTTACCGTTATGTAAAATAGGGTGCTCAGTAATAATATTTTTATGTAGAAATAAAGTGCTTTTCAAGAAAATATTTATATAGTATATTTAGTGCAACCATTTTGCATAATAGCGTTTATCAGTAGTCTAAGATGATTTTTAGAATTAATTTATTTTAGTTTTTAGTTATTCGGTTGTATTATACATATGTTTAGTTTCGATATTGCATATAAAATGCGGGTCTAATACATTTTGTTTAAAACTAAATTATATTCCATGCCACAATGATGTACATAAATGCCATCAATTACCATTTTATAAGTAAATGTAATCAGTATTAATACAATATCCTAATTTATATCAACATTATAATATTAATAAAATATTATTGCTGTTTGGTAAACTTATTTTTAATATCATTGAATATAAGTATTGTAAAACATCACCTTAATTGAGTTTTAACATAATCATTTAAAAAAAACTATAATGTTCATGTAAGTTCCCCAGTGTGAAAACTTGATTTTTTTCGAAATAATTCTTCATATCATATAATTGCATAATAAATTGGAAAATCAATCAATCTTCTACTGCTGGACAGATTTAAATAAACTTTCATACAAAAATACAACATAAAAATATTATAAATAAGTTTACTAAGCGACAAACCATGCTTCGACTACGGGATCTTATATTATATAATAGCTTTAAGTGATAGAACGACAACAGACTGTTATGTAGGTATAAATGTGTCCATTTTGTTACTTCCATGTAGCTATTAAGATGTTATTTTAGTGTTTTTTTTTCATTGGTTAATTGATATGATTACTGAATCTCAAAATTGTGGACCTCTTAAATCTGCGAACAGTTTAAAGTCTCATTATAAATATTTCAGGATTTTTATTTAAAAATTGGCTAAAAAGTAAAAAAAAATAATTTCAAAAATATTATTGGAAATTCAGTGCTATAGTAAGTATTTTATTAAAATAATTAAACCTTGATCTTGCCAATAATACTACCGGAAAATAAGTATTATTATCATGGAATACTTTTTCACATTATAAAGTATTTTTTTTAAGTATTAAAAATTTGATAGCAGTCAATTTTAGATTCCCTTTCCCCAGGCCATTCTTAGAGGCTGATCATAATGAACTATCTAAGAATCATGCATTTTAGTTTACCTGATACTTTATTACAACTATTTCATTAATAAATGTTTAATGAATATATTCCATATTTTTTGGCTTTCGTTTGTATTCTAAATCTTAGGTTAACTAAGCAAAAATTCAAATTTTGTATTTATAAGCAGTAATTTAAGTACTTGTTATTGTTAAGTAACAATAATTTAATTTAAATAACGACATTAAAATGAAATATTTTTGTACATGATGAAATTTTCAGTTTTATTTTGATCTTGACACATACTCATACTCACCCCCACACTCAATAAACCATATCACAAAATGTACAATTACATAATTTTATATCTCCGACATTTATACAAGAGCCACTTATGTTTAGTGGTGGATCTATGTCAAGCCTTTGATAAGGTTTCTCGAGGCCAGAACACACAAGTCGGGCACCTATGGCCGGTAAAAAAGCTCCCGTTAAATAAATGCACGATTAAAAAAATACAAATGAACCTATTCATTTGATTCCATAAATTCTAATTAAAATCAAGAATTTGATATTTCGGAGTTCCTCAAGGTACTATCTTTGGACCCATGTTGAATAAGTAGTTATTCTTGTCTTGAAGCTTGCTTGTCCGTGTAAGTTACTAGTGGCAATGGGATAGCCGAACTGTATGAATAATACGTGAGGTCTACTGCTCAACCACAAAGCGTCAAATTAACGATGATTCCTGTTAACAGAAAAAACGTCAAATTGTAAGGAATTGAAACAAAAACACAAGTACATACGTATCACCAATTGTATTTCTAATCATAATTTACAACATATAACATACATTTAGCATTGTACACAAAGTCTAACGTTCGTACAATCACACTTTTATACATATTGCTTATTTTTGGACGCAGATCCCATTCAAAACGGGGTTTAAGGTAAAGATTCCTATTTTATACACAAGATTTGTAAAAAAGTGAAAACTTCGCGGGAAAATGTATGCCAAAAAGCATGCAAGAATCATTTTAAAATATGAAAATCTTTCAAATAATTCATTCAATTGGATATTTGCAAAAATGAAAACGCAATAACGTGATAAAAATCTCAAATACTTAAGAAGCTAAAAGTAGCCTTTATAAGTCATGTTTTTACAACATTTAGATACGAAAATAAGACCACAGCTTTTCTTAGAATACACCAGCCATAAGCCTAGTAGGTATTTTGTGAAATTGAACAGATAGGTCATTCCTATGACAAAAATACAGCTAAGGATGTTCAAACCCAATTGACTAACAGCCGACGAATGTGAGCGAACGTTACGCAATTTATTGTATTTCTATACATATTCACTTTTTCGTTCATATCTAACCGACGATACCTATGTTATGCGTACCTAATATTCATAGACGCTGACATTCGGCGACTGACAGTCAGTTTGGTTTGAATGCAGCCTAAGGGTCCATTCAGACAGACAGGCTCGGAGAGGAGAGCAAATTCTTAACACGTTGAAAATTGAGTAGGTACTTAGTATTTGTAGTAAGGTTTATTTTTGCATGTGCACTGCTTTTGTCATTAAGAATGCTCAAGGCGCTCGGTGTGAAATGATAAGAGAAGCTGACCGGCTCAGATCGCGTACTTTTTCTCGGTCTTTCAGATGTCTGGCTCCGATTGCATGCTCTTTCAGCTGATTCCGGTCTGTGTGAAAAGAAAAATGCGCGCCGATGCTCTCCGAGCCGGTCTGTTTGAACGGACCCTAAGTCTGTGGTCTCATGAAAAAGCTATGCTGTATAGCAATATAAAAAGTATTCGTGCATATTTGGCCTCGCAGCAGGTAAGAATTTTATAATCAGTAAAGCACGTTCTTCTAACATTCTGTTATACAAACTATGTTCAGAACAGTATAATATACAATAGTTATACATTTTGTCACACAATGTTCAGACCATTCGGCAGTTTGTGAGTTTTCAGTAGAACTATGCAAAGTGAACAGAGTTAGGAAATTATTTCGATTGATAAACTAGTCTTTCGCCAGCCGTTTTTACGCTTTCCTGAGGGAACTACTTCCTCTGGCAGGATAAATAGTAGCCAATATACTATTCTGATTTATAAGCTACATTACTGCCAATCATCATCATCATCCGTTCAGCTGTTTGCACAACAGCATGTAACAAACATGTACACGAATTTTCGCCTGTGATGCAAATTAGGACTAGCAGTAATTTGTATCTATTATCTTTTCGAGAAGTTTAGGCTTTGCATAGTACACTGAAAATTCACCTTTAATCACACATTTTTCCAACAATTTTCTTCCCCAATCTCATATTTTATCTCTCTGTACAGTCAACAGCATTTTTTTGCATTTTTGAAGATTTTAGTAGGAAGCAATCGTTGTTCTAAATACATTTTTTTATAATTATTAGTAAGTTTTCGTTGACATTAAAACTATTGGTTTTGATGCTGACTGCACAATATATTGTCGACACAATCTTGTTCATTCTTTTATAAACATTTTCACTCTCATTCGCATTACAATTTATTTTAACCTTCTATAAAACTGGGCGCTTGTTTCTTTAATGTGAATTATGTCTCAATCACTTTAAATATTTCGAGACAAAAATAATTCCAGTTTCTTTGTATTTCTACCAACACGGAATAAATAACAAATGGAGTGCTCAATGGAAACTGTCGTATTTACCAAGCTAAATGTATGACTATGGAATCAACAGTATTATACAGATTCACATTTACTTATTTGTTTCCAAGTATTTGCACCATCCATTTGTTAACTACTCTGTGGCTTAATAAACAAAAAACTAAAATTTTGTTATAGCATTTATTTCTTTATTTACAATTATTTTGCCAGCTTAACAATGCAGCACGTACAATCGGCAAAAAATTCGCCTTTACAAAACTTTTTTTACCCAACTTTCAGGAAGTTGTCTCTTAGGTTTTAAGACTTTGAAATGTTTGCACATTTGCTTACTTTATCTTTCATACTACACATAAATTACATAACAGTCCCTTTTTAATGTCATCGTTACATAATCAAGCTCACATATGACATATAATATTTTACAATGAAACATATACGTTAGACATAATGTGATACTAAAATAAACAATCTCAATCTGACAGAGAAAACAAACGTTACTCACGCGAATAGCGAAAAAGTGGGGTATTCGTAAAATTTATTATTTTTTCAAAAAAAGACCCATGTTTATTTGCTTAACCCTAACTTGAGCGATCGCAGTATATTGAAATCTTACGACTGATAGTGCAAAAGGTGCTTTTCAAATAAGCAACTTTATTTTTAATGCTTCTACTAAAAGACTAGGCAAACTGAAAATCACATATTTACGAATACCCCACTCTATCGCCTATAAAAACATATTACATTTGAAAACTTACCATTCATAAATCTAAATTGGTAAACAACTTGACTGGACCGCGATATTCATTATCCGCAATTAAAATAAATTTAATAACAATCATGTTATTTGTTGCAATAAAAAAATAACACATTACAAATATGATAATAAAAATCCTTATAAACATTATACAAATATTCGATACCTTTTGTGAATGACGAAATAAAATAGAGCGATTTAAAAGCTTGTTGACAACCATCATGAAAATACATTGCAAAGTATTAAAGTCAAAGATGAGAAACTATTATTTTACTTAACGCATTGGGCTTTTTATGGACACATAGTGTTCGACTTTAACACCAAATGAAAAGTTAAGGCGTTTTTATTTTCAAGACAAAATATCATGTACCTAGAACCTGGCACTCCATTCTTTAATACTCCGTGTCAACAAGTCAAATCATAAGTCGTTGAGTACATAACTATTAGTTAAAACCTAAACATTAAAACATCGAATACGGACAACAAATATCGCACCAAAAAAAACGTAAAACAAAAACAAAATTACATACATACTCAGGTATCATAGTCTTCATCGATCTGTAGATTTCCAGAATTCAAACTGTCTATATCAACTGGGGGCGCCTGGATCGGCTTAATTTCAATCTTTTTCACTTCGGGCCTACCCGATTTGGAGTTTTGCCTATGGATTTGTCGTAAAGAATTCTCTTTTTTAGGTACACTGACTATAGCAGCAGTGTCGAGCAACTTTATCTCTGGATTTGTTAAATTTTTCGTAAAATCTATATTTAGTATAGGCGTGATTGGCGTGACAGGAGTCCTAGGTGCTACAATTGGTTTCTCTATCACCGCTGGCTTTGGCACCATGTCTATTTTAAGAGGTTCGGGAGTGTAACTCGTTGACGGTTGAGGACTTGAGTACGTAGGGTTGAGCTTGATCACACTTCTGTGTTGGACCTCGTCGGTTAATAACGTCTCTTGGTAAAAGTTTGCGGTAACAACCGGTTTTTCTTCTGTTGACTTCTTTGATAGGTCTATGGCTGTATCTAGTGAGGTTGAGGTGACGGTCTCGGTTCGCGCTAGTTTGCTTGGGGGTTCCGTCTCGGTGGACAGTGCTCTCCGCACGGGGTCCCGGGGCGGTTGTAAAGGTACTATTTTGACGTCACTACTGCTCGAACTGTTGGAATCTTCCCGCGCTATCCGCCGGGGAGGGACGGGCATGTCCGAAAATCTGTTGAAGACATGAGTTTGTTTGTTGAGAAATTAAGAAAATGTTGCAATCCTTTACAGGTTCAAGGTGTATTTACTGCCACTTAATACAGTGCTAAGCTATAAAGACTTACCTAGAAGAATTCGGAGAGCTTTCAGCACTCATCATTTCTTTTTCTTCCGCCACTGAGACATCTGGGATATTCTTCACCTGGAAATGATAAAACATTGCGTTTTAGTTCACTCTCTATTGCATATCTGTTAAGGGAGGCTATGCTAATTACCCAGGACTCTTTCTTTGTTTCATAAAAATAATGTAATAACAAAGACAATTTAATAGGCTTCGCAAACAAAGAAAATTGTGGCGCTGTGATAGGACTCATGAAATTCACTGTAAATATAGAAATAATTCTGAGGACAAGTAATGGTCCACCAAAAGGACTTTATTGATAGTACAGAACTAAGAAAAAATAAGAATAAAGTTTCCCTAATATTACAAGATTTTCTCCAAGTTACTCACCAGATCCCTAAGGAAGTCGAACCTGGACTCTGCCAGGATGCACTGCTTAACGTGCGAAGGGCTGAGGGTCTTCGCGTGCCGCGCCATCGTCACCTGCATTGCCTTGCTGAGCAGAGACTCCACAAACAGCTCCAATGTTCGCGGTGTTGGTTATAATAGGGCTGAGTTAAGGAGTTTGGGAACAATTTTGAAGAAAATACACCTATACAAAAATCCCACAATATCCCATTTGGTGCCGGCCTAGTGGAATAGGTATTAAATATCAAAGTCAAAAATAATTTATTCAAACTTGGCTGCGAAACAGCAATTTCGATCGTCAAAAATTTACAAAAGACAGCCCAAAACGCCCACCCTTCACCACTTTCTAAGTGAAAAAGTGTGAAAAAGTCCCCAGTGACACATGTCACCTTATAAAGGTCGCCGGAAGACGCTGGATGCAGGTCGCCTCCAACAGGTATCTGTGGAGATCTAAGGGGGAGGCCTTTGATCAACAGTGGACGTCCTATGGCTGAGGTGATGATGATGATGACACATGTCTGTCTGTAGATGTCTTCGGAGAAAGGGCAACAACATCTCCGAACCTTAAAAGTATCCCCTATTGCGCTCACCAGCACTCATGCCCAGTGCAGTGAGTATGTATTCCAACATTGCAGTTGAAAACTCTCAACTTTATTTACGAACGACTTATTATTGTGAGGAATTCTTTTCTGCTGTGGTAACAAATATTTTAATTTCAGAATGTTGAACCATAGGAAGAAAATTAATAGACCTCCAGATTTTAGTTTATTTTCAAAATACCTACCTTTCTTTACTGTGTACCACAGCTAAGGCAATTTACATACATACTATAATTTCTTGTTCTTGATTTAAATACCTACATGATAACTATCACCGAAACCGGAGAAACCGAATTTACACAAATTGACGGTTTTTCCGATTACAGATTGCTTCCGTTTCGTGGTCAATTTTTAATACATTACAATATATGTTTTGAGAGCAAAGTTTAATGTTTACAATCTGGGGTTTTTCCTTGACTATTGATAACTATCTTAACCACAGATCCATTTTCTCTAATATAAAGTCTAATAACGCCAGTAACCACTTAAGCAAGGCAAACTACTTATATTATTATAATAAACATCCTACAGGATCAAAAACCCGCTTAAATCATCAGAAATCAATAATTTTCGTCAACATCATTCTTCTCATTATGCCTACAACGAAACTTTCAAAGCTTTATCAAAAACTAAATCTGTGTTGACTACTCGAACAAAGGAACATATTTTCAGCATGTCATCGAACAACGCATACAGCGCATTTTTGCGTGATAAATGATAACGCAGAAATAAATAAGATAATAGGGTGTAAAAACACTCCTGTGAACCTCTAAAATGTGGTTGGATGACAATTAAAATGCAAAGTGCATTGGTGCAAGGAAATCCTTTGATGGCTCATTTATGCCTGTAGCACACCTCCGCTGCGAAACCCAAAGGGCGAAACCGCCATAGTTTCGCTGTGAGTTGTGAGTTGTTGAGCGGTGAAACAATAGCGAAATTCCCTGCTCTAACGTACAAAACTGACTATGACGTTGTCTCCTTCTAACATGATTTCGCTCATTTGCTTAGGCGCCGTCTACATCTCCGCCCGTTGTCCGCCAGTTGTCCGCCAGGGCGGAGATGTAGACGGCGCCTAAGCAAATGAGCGAAATCATGTTAGAAGGAGAAAACGTCATAGTCAGTTTTGTACGTTAGAGCAGGGAATTTCGCTATTGTTTCGCCGCCCAACAACTCACAACTCACAGCGAAACTATGGCGGTTTCGCCCTTTGGGTTTCGCAGCGGAGGTGTGCTACAGGCATTAGGCTGTTGACCACATGAAACCCAGAGATCATCCAATATAGTTTCGGATAGGACGATAAACTGTAGTATTGGGTTTGCCGGGAAACTGGGTTGAAGATGTCAGATAGGCAGCCTCTCCTTGAAAACACTGGTACTCAACCGCATCCAGTTAGACTGGTAGCGGACCCCTACATAGTTGGGAAAAGGCTAGGCCGATGATGATGATGATCATAAGTCCAATATCCCTTAAAATGAACCATCGATAAGAGTGCTCAGAAACCGGCCATTTAAGACGATCTTCATCCTGCACAAGGAAGAAGCAACGTGATACATCTCGAACTGTATTCGTGTTGTATTGAGTGTAATAGTCCTATTCTGGTACACATGACTAATTGTATCATCCGTGCGACGCCTCTGACGTCACGATTCATTGCCAGACAGGATCGCTGCACTGTTCACTGTACATTTTTATATCTTGCATGCAGGATGAAAATATGTGGGAAGACAAGGCTATTTTGGGGCATATTGACGCTCTCAGGATATGAGATATAGTATGACTGTCTCGGGACAAATTTTCTTCGATTTTCCAGATATTAAATTCCAAAAATCCACATCCATACTTGGGTGGACAAGATTGAATTTGGAAAGGTCCCTGGCAAGGTGGAAATTAAGCCACTTATTCTTAGCATGGAGAACTTGTGAGCCCATAGGCCAAGAGTATGTTCATATGGAAAATCAAATGGAAATCCTGAATAATTCACTCCATAATTTGACATTGTAACGAATAGCTATGCAGTATAAGAAATAGATAAGCTAATTCAGACTGACTGGATTCATACATTTTTTTACTCCATTCTAGCTAACATATCATATTAAACTTCCTACCTACGCAAACACTGAAACATGAGTTGCTAAGCTCGAAATAGAATACTCTTTATCTCCTATAATTGGGTACATATAGATGCAAAAATATACAGCAGACATCAAAATGCACACACGTAATTCTAACTTCCTTTTTTGCGATGACATCAGTACATAAATGTACTGCATCCTTTATAGGGCATGAGGTTAGCTTCAGAGATAACTTGGGCACTCATCATTGTTCTAGAATTTTCTGCGGCAAGGTCAAGAATCAGTGTAATTAGATAAGTAATATTATTTACTATGTAAGTTTCAGTTCTTCTCGTAAAAATCGCACAGGTACAGGAGAAAAGCTAATAAGCAAAAGGTCAAAGGTTAAAATGCGCTTTGTGCAGTCAGTTTCTGGATGGGTAATATATATCAATATTCGTCTCACGTCACGTCGTCAACGTCACAGAGTATACCAACTAATATATAACAGCGTTATTCCTTTCCCGCGCTAGAATCATTATCCATCTAGCTTTTGACTCCTTGGAAAGGTTGGCAGACTTTCTGGCTTCGTAGTGATTTTCTAAACGTAACCTTGACCCACAATTTAAGGCTGTCATGACCTACATCTAATAAGAGCGGCCCCAGGATCGATCCCTGCAGAACACCGACAGCCAATGCAAATGTAATGGTGAAAGTGGGACTGACTTCTCGACCTTTGTATTTATTCCTTTGTTTCAGGCAACCAGGACCATAGAAAATACAAAAGTACATTATGTACATCATAACAATATCTATATTAACTCAATTGAACCTTTTTGAATATGGGCAACGCAGCCCTAGGTCAAACACAGACATACAATTGGCTAAATTTATTTGTGTTAATCAAACACTGAGGCAAAGCCATCTCAATTAATGTAATTAATGAAGCAGACTGCTAATATTGACTCATATGTTACTAATTTAATTAATTAAAAATATTGTTCTCCTTTTAGTAGTTAAGTAGATAAATTGATAATTAAATATACTGTTACAATAAAGAGGAAACATTTTTTGTTTATTTGTACTGTAAAGACTCCGAAACTAGTCGACTGATTTGAAAAATACTTTCACTATCCCCCATGGGAGGCGCATGAAAAGAGCTACTAATTCATAATTTTCGAGCATAGTTCCTGGATATCTACAGATTCACAGAAAAACGAATATTATATTATTTCGTGGATTAGTTTCTTCCACTTAAAAGTGAAATCGGAGGAATAGGGTCTCGTAATTAAACTCTAGGTCATCATCATCTGCCTAGCCTATTCCCAACTGTTTTAGGGTTGGCTTTCAGTCTATTGGGATGCAGCAGAAAGGCAGTGTTTTACAAGGAGTGACTGCCTAACTGACCTCAACTCAGTTATCCATGGAACCCAATACCTCATGGTAAGACTGGTGGTCAGACTCTCTGGATTCTGACTAACTGTGACTACTGCCAAGGATGTTCAAACGATAGACGGGACCTAATGTTTCTCATGTTTCTGAAACACATAATTTAACTTTGGGTATCAAAACCTAAAAAGGGAAACCAGTGACCAAGTTACGCGCAAAGACAATTTATTTATGAAAATTAAATACAGTCAAACTGTTTATGGCAACATCATTTAAAACGATATACTGGTAAAATTGACCCATATCCAAAGGTCCTAGCTCGATGCTATTCCTTTCACTGGTTATTACAACTATTGGGTTCTACGAGTAAATATGGGCAGTTCCTTCAATATCGTTGTAACAGATTTTGATTGTATAATAATAACTCTTTACGATATTCCCCCTACTTTTTAGTAATATTTGTCTTAAAACCTAGACTAATTTGTAACCAATAATGCATAGTTGAATCATAATAAGCTATTGGTATTAATCCTGCTAGGGTCAGTGTTTGTTTATATTATCAAATCTTCAGCATTTCATAAATAAAGTTTCAATTTGTTTAAAAATCCAATAAGATTTAGCTTCATAGACCCAGAGAATGTGAGAAATGTGAATATTTTCTTTTTTACTGTCAACAACATTGAATTCATACAGCCAAGATAAAACAAACAAACCTCTCTAAAACTAGTTTGTGATTATGTAAACCACCAAATAGGTTGGTTAAAGGTTTTTGTAGTCTTGGACAAGTTAAACATTTTGTCCTTAGTAATTAAAATTGTAACGTATGGAGCTAATGAAAGCCAAAATGAGTAAATGAACATTCCAACAATGTAAATACATACGTGTTCTAAAACGACTAATACAACAATATAACAGTGCTATTTAAAAAGGATATAGATTATGATTGGCACTGCCTGGGCAACTTTCCCCACTTCCTCATCAGTCTGCATAATCTTCTTGATTCGCCCCTACAAACAAACAATGTCATGATATCACCAATCTCTCAAAATTATTGACGAAAACAAAACCAATTTTCTCTTTGTTACTGTCGTTTTTGAAGGTTTTTTAACTTACGGCTGGAAACCTTGCATTGTATTTTCTTTTCTTGGAAGGCATTGTGGCAATCCGTTCACTTTAACACCAATTAAATGATAAAATTAGCTCACTTCACCATCAGAATGTTAACACTTCTCGCGCATTTTTGAGGTTAGAAAAGGGGGACGTTCGCTGCCCACTTCATTTATATACGAATTTGACAGTTTCTCCACCATTTTTTATGGTCAATTTATGATTATCCACGTAATCCACAATAGTGATGAGTGAATTAAATAATGAGTAACAACATTTTAACTATCGCAAAGTCTAAACAAGGAAAGTTCATTGGGTATTTAATTTATTTCCATTTCAAACCTTGTTTATAATTAAATTGGCTGAATGAATTTGAACTTGGTCAGAGTTGATATTAATTTTAAAAAGTTTATCACATTTCGTTTTGAAATGAATCATTTTCCATGCTTTTCCTTAATTTAAAAAATGTTTATGTAACTTCATTATACAATCTTTGTTTCGAATAAAAGTTAAAGAATAGAATAGTACATATTTTATTAACATTTCAATTACTAACAAGCACATCAACGATATTTATGTTTTATGCAATTCTTGGACGAAATTCTTAAGAAGTCACAAAATAAGATGGCGTCGTTATCGAGGTGAGTTGTGCAGATTTTTATTTATTTTTGATTTAAATTAATAATTATATGCCAAATGGAAACTATAAATAAGTTATTCTAAATCAAAGCTACAGTGTCGATAATATTTTAAATCTAATATCCTACCGTGAACGACGATTGGGACCATGCAAACTATAACGTGTTGATAAAATTTTGTTGTCCTTTGTAAATACAGCTTGTGAAATCTAAATTTCGACACTGAGGCAACGCCACGAATTTTAAAACACATGTTAGTAACCCCAATCCAGCAGATTTATTATTTAATTTTGAAGATAACCTAATCAGAAGCGAATAAAACATTCACATATAAACTTCAAATTTATTTTCATGATGTCTCCGTTTTCAGCCTTCTACCAGCCCCCACACAGCAGGTGTGGGACCGTGATGACGAGAGGAAGGCCAAACGCGTCGGCAGTGCCTTGGTGGTGTCACAAACCAGTGTCCCACCTTATGGACAGAGGAAAGGATGGATACCTAGGGCTGAGGAGGACTTTGGAGGTCAGATACTATCTTTGTTATGTAGAACTTAGTATATGCGATACGATGGTGGTGTAGTAGTGTTTTCAAATCATTTAAACGCCCTTAAGATGACCCACTGACCAAAAACCAGACACCAGTGGATTCATGTGCTTAATTTTCTTAATCTTAAAGGAATTATGGTATGGTTAGTTGGTAACATGTCTAAACTGAATACAGAACTTGTTTTCCAGACTTCTCTATAGACTAAATGCATATTTTATTCTGATAGTAAAGAGCACACAACTATAATCATGATCAGTCTTTAATTGCCCCAACACAGGGCACAGGCTTTCCTCATACAGAGAAGGAATGAGTGTTAGTTACCACACCAGCCTCAAAACAACTATACACAAACTTAATTTCTCACTACACAACACTAGTAAACTAACTTTTATCATCTTTCCAGATGGAGGTGCCTTCCCCGAGATACACGTGGCCCAGTACCCCCTGGGTATGGGAGCCAGGGGCAAGGAGAGCACTTCCAATGCCTTAGCGGTCCAGCTCGATGAGTCTGGACGAGTTAAATATTCTGCTATAGCTAGACAAGGACATAGCGCTGATAAGGTAAGATTGGGTGGTCTACATAAATGACTATAAAAACTATCCACATAATAAAAAGTGGATTTTTATAATTAAGAATATTTGATATAAACTTCTGTCCCCATGCTGTATTCACTTATTTTACTTGACAAACTGCTGCTGCTTTCCTGTGCCTGGATAAAATGTATTTCATAATAATCAGGCTTTCTGACATTTAAAAATTCCAAATCAAACTTTTAGTTCCTATGATTAATTTGTATTTACAAACAAAAAACTCTTAAGCTTTATAATATTTAAGTCTACATAAGCAGTTGTCTTAATTCACATATCTTGATACAGATCTATGTTATGTAGGAATCTATTTATGTCTGTAATACATTGATTTCAGCAGTACAATATTTATTTACTCTCCAAATAACAGATCTATCTATCTTTTCCAGATAATATACTCAAAACTGACAGACCTGCTACCATCGGAAGTATTGGCAGAAGATGACCCGACACTACAGAAGCCAGATGATGAAGACATACAGGATATCACAGAGAAAACTAAGCAGGCGCTAGAGAAACTTACCAATGCTAAGATATCTGCTGCCTTGCCCGTGAAAGCTGCTCCCAAAGCTGTGAGTTGAATTCCTATTCATAAGTAATATGTAAACAGTGAAAGTAAGTGTAAACTTTGTGTTTAGTAGCACAAAACAAGAAGTGAATCCATATTCCAATACCAAATTTTATCTTAATTGGTTCACCTATTAGGTAGCAAATCATAATTATATACCTTGTTACCCTGCAAATCTTCTCAAACAGAGAAGAACACAGCCTTATCAATCACTCTGATAGTACTTTCTGCTCGTAGGCTCCAGCACAATACATCAGGTACACGCCTGCGCAGCAAGGAGGACAGTTCAACTCTGGAGCTAAGCAGAGGGTTATCAGGTTCGTAACAGCTCTTTTTTGTGCCTATAATCAAGTCCAATAAGACCTACAAAAATCTGCCTCCTGTGGTGGTTTGTAATAAGATTCATACTGTTGTTTTACTTGTATTTAATCATCAAGTCCAGCTGTCCAGGTTTTATTCTACTTCTTAGATTTCACTCAAAGAGATCATAAAAAAGTTTTACATAAACTATGAACATGAACAAAATTGTTTTCATTTATAAAAATAGCAAGGAATTTTTAGTTTACAGTTTAGTGGCAACCTGTTAAGGTCAGATCTCTAAGAATATCAATATTTTTTCTAATGAACACACTTCATGTCGGCATTCTCATTTAGTTGGGCCATCATAACTATGGTTTTTATTCTGATGTATACTCTCCCAGGATGGTAGAAGCCCAGTCGGACCCAATGGAGCCGCCGCGCTTCCAGATCAACAAGAAGATCCCCCGCGCCGCGCCGTCGCCGCCCGCGCCCGTGCTGCACTCGCCGCCGCGCCGGGTCTCCGTCAAGCAGCAGCGCGACTGGAAGGTGCCGCCCTGTGTGTCGCACTGGAAGAACGCTAAAGGTAACATTACTTACGTCCTTTATAAAGGCCTCTCTATGTACCCCCATATGTGCCGCCCTATGTCTCACACTGGAAGAATGTTTAAAGTTATTTGGAATATGCATTTGCAATTAAGCATGTAAAAACTCAAGCTAATTTAGCTAGCACAATTCCAAGAATGTTATGAAGATGAACCAGCAAGATACCCCGAGACTCATCTAGAAGTTTATTGCCAACCCCAACATAGTTGGGAAGAAGGTTCGGAGGATGATGAAGATAATGATTAACTATCCCTAAAAGAAGTTTATGTATGTACAATGGGGTTAAAACTTATTAAAATATGTACCTATGTATTGATAAATTATACAAAACTAACATCATTTGGAAATTCAAAATGTGTAGTAGAGGTCAAAATGTTTAATGTTCAGGATTGCTCAACAAACTTGATTATCAAACCTCCATTCTAAAACTCAACTTTTACATGGGAAGGTTTCCTACAGTAAGATGTTGTTTCCTAAGTTAAAACTGTACAGCTGCTGTAAAGCTGAAGATAAACCCTATTCTTCCATTATCTATTTACAACTTTTAATACACACTTAAACCCAAACCCATAATTCCATTCCAGGTTACACAATACCCCTCGACAAGCGTCTCGCAGCGGACGGCCGAGGCCTGCAACAGGTCCACATCAATGAGAACTTCTCCAAGCTGGCTGAAGCCCTATACATAGCCGACAGGAAGGCAAGAGAAGCGGTGGAAGCTAGGGCGCAGCTTGAGAGGAGATTGGCGCAGAGAGAGAAGGAGAAGAAAGAAGAGCATTTGAGAATGTTGGCGCAGAGGGCTAGAGATCATAGAGCTGGTTAGTTTGTGTTTTTTGATGTGAATCAAATGCTGGTATGGGTGAAAGTAAATGCACTTTTTAAGGGATCTGTACCCTACAAAGGATAAAACGGAAAATTATTATTAAGACTTTACTGTCCGTCGGTACGTGCGTCTCACAGGTCTCATGAACCATGATAATATTATAACAGTTTAAATTTTCACAGACAATATATTATTGTTGCCTCTGCAGTAACAAACATTGAAGAATATTTATGTTTGCAACATTCCTTTCCTTTGCTTATCAACCAGTCAAATATCCAATCTCAATTATGTAGTCTTACCTATGTGTATTAGGTACCTACTATGTAGTCTGGCTAAGAAAAACAATGTTTAGTCATACGTACTTATACTTACCAACACCTCATATTATGTAACATATAAACTCAACAATATATACATATATACCAGACCAACATACTTCATTATCTCAATTCAGCATTCACATTGCAGGTATCCGAGCCCCTGATGATGATACAGAGACCAATGAAGTAGACGAGAGTGGTCTGACCGCTGCTGAGAGAGACAAGTTGAGAGCTGACAGACACAAGGAGAGGCAGAGGGAACGTAACCTGGCCAGAGCAGGACCTGATAAGAGGTAAATATACTATTTAATGATGAAATATGTATATGTCGGCGTCAGGATCCGACATCGTTAAATAAAACAAAGGGGTTCTCACACAATCACTTGGTTTATTCCAATTAACACAATATTAGTCACTACAATTAATATTAACGAAATAAATTATCACGAATTTGTGGGAGGTGTGCACTCGGCAACGGTCGGCGAACGAATGACCCGAGTCGTGCGCGCGCGCCGCTTTATATAAGCTCCACCGTTGACAGATCGACGGTTGACACATCGACGGTGGCGCCGTCATGTACAAAAATGGATATTTTTAGGCACCAAATTTGTGTAGTTTTGATCTGTTACGTAAGGATGACTTAGATCCAGAGTTGTGGAATTGTTTGCACAAGTTACGCAGTCCTGGTACACCCAGAGCGGTAAATTAATAGTTTAAATAAGTGATATAAATGGCCCAGTAACGAGCTGGCCAGGTCATTAGTGACACTCCCGTGGTCGGAACAGTCCTGTCAACTGTTACCGTCTGTCGCAATGGTTGTCAGAGTTACAATGATAACTGACAAAAATCTACGAAAAACGTGAACTCACAAAAGAACTTCACATACACAGTTGAAAGATTCATTTGTAATTATATTCCCTTTTCCTACATAGTCAAGTAAACCTGTCTAAAAACACCTATTTTTGACAAAAAATATAATTCTTTATATGAATATTTTCAGATCGAAGCTAGTGAAGGACCGCGAGCGTGATATCTCCGAGCAGATCGCGCTGGGACTGCCCGCCAAGGCCAACCAGGGCGCTGAGAACATGTTCGACCAGAGACTGTTTAACAACAGCAAGGGAATGGATAGCGGTAAGTTTGTTACTTGTTGGAGTAATTCAGCTAATTTTGGAGACTTAATTTCGAATAAATTATAATTCGTTTTTGGTGATGTAGGCACAGAAATAGTAGTGTTTAGTTATTGTTTTTATGGGTATATTAAAATGAAACTGTATATCTGAAAGTCTGATGGCGTTATTATACCTAACAAACATTTTCGATACATATTATATGTCACCGGAAAATAACAAGATCCGTAAGTTTATAAATTTACTAGGAAGTTTATAAACTTTCGTAAGATTCTAAACTAAACGGGAGATAAATTGTAATATTTTACGTCCACATTTTCGTAAATTGATAAACTTACTGAACTCACGCGTAAAATAATAATTGGAAGCAACAAAATTATTTAACGAGAACTATTGTATTTAACATTAAGATGTACGTGTTGTAATATTTGTTAGTACTAAATCTAAGATGATAAAAAATACCGTTTTTTTTATATAATTTACAGTTGCATCACATAGAATACATAATTAATTTTCCTTTATATCACAATTTCCCAGGTTACGGCGACGACGAGGCGTACAATGTGTACGACAAGCCGTGGCGCAACCAGGACAACGTCGGCGCCCACATCTACAGACCCTCACGGAATGCTGACAAAGACAACTACGGCGGAGATATTGATGCTATCGTTAATACTAGGAGGTATGTATATGAAAAACTGGCTCTAGAAAGGGAGTTCTGGAGCACGGCCCGGAAGCCTCGGCGAACCAAGAGATGGTGTACTCAGTACATCTTCTTGACTGTCTTAACTTGCAGTCAGTCGACACATAAATTACACCTTTTCTATATTTACTTTTCAATTCCCTACTAATTTCAACATGTACATTTCTCACAAATAAATAAATAAGCGAAACTAAAAGGATGACTGGTAACACTGATCAACAAAATTAGACCAACTTCCATCCACAGAAATGAGTCTTCACTCTTTAGGAAGTTTTCAGTGCACTGAATCCAAATTTGACTTCAGAATTGTTCTGTTAGCTCGGGATTTTGAGATATTCTATCCTAAAAGTGAGAAAAACACTGTTTTAACCATTTTAAGGCCTATGTAGACCGGCGAGAGCCCTTGAAGAGGGGTCTTTGAGACCCCTTGAATACTTTTTCAGGTAAAAAAAACTTGCCTGTCTACATAGGCCTTAAAAATGGTCAAAATCATGAGCATGTGTATTTCGCACTTTTAGGTTAGAATATCTCAAAATCATGAGCTAATAATAGAACAATTCTGCAGTCAGATTTAGATTCAGTTGACCGAAATTTTTCAAAAAGTGTAGCCTGGTTTATATGGAAAAAAACTTGTTGACCAGTGTAATTAGTGACCGATACGAGAACACGTGATTCTGCTCATGATTACAAACAACTTTTTTATCTGACACATAATATCGGACAGAAATTATAAAATAATAGGCTTTATCTGGCAGATAGCATTAACTATAAGATAACTAACTAGCCCAGTGAAATATATCTTGTTAATAACATTAGTATTCGTGTTATATCGACAGATTCGTGGCTGACAAGGAATTCGCAGGCACCAGCAGTAGCAACACCCGAGCTGGTCCCGTGCAGTTTGAGAAGGACGGACACTCTAGCAGAGATGAACCCGTTAGTATCGTTTATACTTACTTTACAAAGTACCTTCTTGGTCTAGTAGTCAGTAAGTGTTAAGTACGAGGTCTTGAGTTCGATTCTCGGGTTGGGCAACCGCTTTGTGTGGTTGATAAACTTTCAGAAAGCTGCTTAGAGTCTGGAAGTTGGTTACATCAGCATGGTTGGATACAGCCGTGCATAGTAGAGTATTTAAATGTCAGACCTGTGACTGGTCTCTTTCTGACCGTGTCATATTGTCGTCTCGTCGGGCTATGAGAGTGAAGGAATAGTGAGTGTACCTGTGACTGCGCAAATGTTCGTGCACTATAACAGGTCTTGCGCAGCTGGTTGATCTTTATGAGAACTGCCGCCGTGGCCGACAATCGGCTAGGACACCATGCTATATTCCCAATCTCACAGATCTTTGTTAACCTCTCTTTCAGTCACAATCCCGCAACCAGCCTGACGCAGACTTCGATCCGTTCGGTCTGGATCGGTTCTTGAGCGAGGCCAAGCGAGCCGACAAGAGTACCCGCAAACGTGACCACCACGACAGACACGACACTCATGGCAAGAAGCGCAGGGATTAAAGGTGATTATGTAGTTTTCACTGACTTCAAAAAAGCAGGAGGTTCTCAATATTTCAAAGTCAGACCCAATCCAAACCTGCCGGGGCTGCGGGTTGTTTGAAAGAGATACCGCGGCCCTGGTACATAAAAGGCCTATGACGGAACACGACGGTTTTTAGTCAGTAAGAGTCTGACACTCCCTGACAGCTGCTAACCCACAGCGGGAGGGGTCATTTGATGATTTTTGACGTCGTTAAAAAAAAAATATATCCAATCCAAAATCACCCTCAGGCTAAGCAGAAAGTCTATCATCACTAAATCTCAATTTGTACCTTGTATTAGTGTGAAGTTACTGGTACTAAAAAACGACTCTACAAAAAATTAAATTCCTCATATTAACTTTTAATAATTCACAAATGCTCACAACTTGAATGAAGAGCTATGATTAGAGTAGTAAAATAACGTTTTCTGTGTTCTACTTAGATACTCAATAAGAAACTTCATTCCTGACGTTCCCTACTGCAAATGTTTTTCTATAACTAATTTCTATCTCTCTTTGTTTCAGATTTCCAAGGTGTATAGTAAGTACGCTAGTTATTATGTTCACATAGCAATAAGAAACTGGACATATGCTTTTGTACTGTACAGAACATTGTCACGCAATTATTTTAAGTTATAGATATGTAATTATGGTTTCAGCAATTTTATTTCGATTAAAATTGGTTTCAATTATTTAGTGTTTTATTTGAATGGCCGTGTTGTTCTCCAATCCCTTTTCGTGTCAAGTACCTAATTAACTTACGACGCCTTTTGTGGCTCATCTGACTAGAGTGTAGTGCGATACCTCATAAGAAGCGTCTCGCCTAGCAAGATGTCTATAAACTAAGATTTTTGGAAAAGAGAAATTTTGATTTTTCACGAAAATTCCTACAAAAACTTGACTACCAACGTGGCTACATCTATACCAAATTACAAACTTGGATTTTAGTGGTTCTGTAGGTTAGTAAAACAAGGAAAACAGCATTCATACTTTACACAATATTTTATTGAAGTAACAATACTCTGTAACATACATATAATGAAAAATACACGGCAAATAATACGAAAATAGAGTTTGTACGCTAAACCGACGTAAAACGTGCTAAATTTTAAGCACACAGTGCTAATAAGACACTCGCATTACAAAAATACATCTACTTACATTTCATTTAACAAAACTATTTAAAACAAAAAATTGTGATCCTTCTGATGGCTGAGAAATTAACATTATTATGCATTAGTGCCGTGTGCAATAAGTTGTTATTCCAACTGCAATACCTCCGACGGTAAACCTCGCAAATATTATATAATTCATTGAAAAAACCGGCATTTTATAAGTTTGCATACAGAACGGGCGAAACAGTCTTTAGATGTTCAAATTGGGGCAGCGGCTACACTTTAAAGCTCTGTATGAAACTATTACGTACAAAGGTATTAATTAGTCAACCAGCAACTAAACATGCCGATATAAAAGTCGATAGATAAATAGAATTTTATGGAAAAAAATGCGTTAAAATGCCAAGGTTTGTCCGCGGAGGTTGGCTAGCGTACAATGCTCCTTTCAGGTCTACTTAAGTTTCAGGATAGTGTTCCTCAGTTTGTCGACGTTGGCGCCTGAGAACTCTTCGACCTTCTTCGTGCTCTTGACAAACACGAAGGTAGGCATGGAGTTGATGTTGTACTCGGTAGCGATGTCCTCGCATTCGTCAACATCGACCTGAAAACAAGAAAAACAAAATTAATTATGTAAAAAGCATTTTATTGAGAGATAAGTCACGCTTGTAACACGGTCAAGGTCGCCAGACTAGACGTTCCAATAAAAAATATTGTTTTTACGACTTTTCTATCCTCGAAATAAAAGTCTGAACAAGCCGGTCGTGTAATCAGGCTAATTAACTGTAACTAAAGCACATTAGTATGTTTCCTAATAATACGCCTCTTGTTTCATTTATTAGCTTGATAAGGTCTTATCATTAAGTATCGCCAAGCGATCATTTTGTTGCCGTTTCATTGCAAATTCTAACGCTATGAGCTAATTAGGTAAATGTCACTTATAAAAACATTTTTATTTACCTGGAAAATAAACTCCCAACAATATTTAATGAATTAAGTACTGTGAATACATACATCCATATTTTTTTAAACAAATTTTGAAAATATCTCTTAAATCCAAAGAAAATATGGATCTGTGTGGGATACCTAATTTAACAATGGCCAGTGATCTCATAATCGACAAATGACATTCATCTCTTTGACTCATCTATTCATATAAAAAAAACTTATGTTGGCACCAAACGATGTCTTATATTTTTCCCACAAACATGATTTAGAATACCAGATTTTAATTCAGGCAAAACTATAAAAGACTGTCATTCTTACATTTGGCAAACGTGTGGGCATAAAAAATGCTAAATAAGACCGTGGGTAGTATTTCAAAAATATCTATGATTTGCTATCTGTGTCTACTTTCTAAACCTGTGATGCGGAAGTCAGATAGGCTGTTGCTCACTGTAAATCACTGGTACTCTCTTGTATCTAGCTAGATAGATTAAAATGCGACCTTCACATAATTGGGAAGCGGCTAGGCAGATGATTATTAGACCAACAACTTTAAGTTAGGATTATTTCAGTAAGAACCATTACTGATTGAACAAGTGCATGACAAAGCCTAATTATTTTTATTAACAACATCATCGGCCTATTTTCGTCAGTCTCGGTGACGGCCTGACCAAAAATCGAATGCGTGGCCTCGAGCGATGCAGTTACACGTATTCTTACTAACCAAAACAATAGCAGTTACTTTATCATAAAGATCTGTTTGGTGCGACCTTCAATGATATTTGCATCAATGTATTTTGTCACCTTTAACAGCCGTCTATCTATCTGGGGCCCGATTCGCTAAGTTAATAATGACAAAATTTAATTGCAATAGCACTCTAAACTTAGTGGGCATTCTGTTACTAATATAAGACCAATCGTATTCCTATGACATTTCATTATCGTAAATCATTTGCAGACAATATGAATTTTATTGAATCACAGAAGAGGATAAAAACGTTATTTTTTAAAGAAAAAATAGCGGAAAGCCACATACGCTTCAATCGTAATTGAGTCGTGATTGGATCTCAGTCGGATGTGAATCGTACGTACACGTCGCTTATGTAAAATTTGCAGAATCGAGCCCCTTTTGTTTTGCTTACCGATACAATTTGACATTAGCCCCTAAAAACGATGTCAAATTCCTATCTATAAGTAAACAAAACAACTCATGGATAGATTATTGGGATCGCCGTTAAGTTACAGTGCTCAAAAAGGGATGGGCCTGCTATTAACAACGCCCCTCCTAGTCTGATAATCCATTTATGTAATACATAAATGCGTACTCTGGGTGCTAATCGTATATAATTAACACCTGCACAGTCATTGGTATAATATTTCATGTTCTGAAGTGATAAAACATAATATGTGTGACTTGGTATGCTATACAACTTTATTTGTAGGTAAGTATATTATTGTATTATTAAACGCAGTCAACCATATCATATACATATGTAATAATAAACATTAATTTAAGCTTCCTTTTATGTTTTGGTCAGATATCGATACCTTTCCGGTGGTACCATTCGATGAGAATCAGCCAAATAATTAAAATATCTAATGCATTTTTGTTGCAATGGATAGCTACCTAATTTTAAAGAAACTGGGATGGTAGACGGGACCTTAGAAAACAGTATACACATATGACGAAAACCACTTGCACTAGTAAAATATGCAATTTAAAATGGCTACCTATTTCTTTTTATCAATTGAAGAATAACAATTACAAAAAATACATATTTTTCCCTGTTATTTTTCGAAGTTGGTGCCAAGATTTTTGTTTGGGCTTTCCCGTTGACTAGATAATATTTTCCTGAATTTATCACTGAGTCAGTACCTATTTAAAGTTATGAGTACAGTCTATGCCTAGCCCTGTGTGCGAATGCGTCATCGATAAATTATTCATAAGCACATATCGGGATAGTTTGGTAATGTATTGGTATGATTATTTTTCCGACCCAAATATCGACCAATAGAATTGCACCATTCGACGTCACGTGGTACAACCTACATGGTATTATACTGATTATTTTTCCGACCCAAATATCGACCAATAGAATTGCACCATTCGACGTCACGTGGTACAACCTACATGGTATTATACTGAAAATTTTTTGAATATTTTCTCTGGTCGTTGCTACGTCAAACTGACAGGTTGTGGCCGACATTTGGGACGGAAAGATAATCTCCCGAATACCACACGAGCTTCATAATTATCTGGCATTTCCCTCAAGGTTCCCTGCAAACAAATAAAGTCGTCAAGTTTTTCAGGAAAAATCACTCGCGCTTCGCGCTCGTGATTTTTTAACCTGAAAAACTTGACTCCTTCATTTGTTTGCAACGAACCTATCGGAAAATACCCGATAATTTTGAAGCTCTTGTGGTATTATAAGTGATAATTTTTTTTGAATATTTTCTCTGGTCGTTGCTATGTCAAACTGACAGGTTGTGGCCGACATTTGGGACGGAAAAATAATCCCCCGAATACCATACTCTTGTGGTATTATAAGTGAATATTTCTTCTATGGGGTTCTAGAAAATTGCTGGGTTTTCCGCAAATAATAATCATTTGTGATGATGATTGAAAAAGACTTGGAATACAGTCCTTTCGTAGATCTTTAATTAATTTAAATGAATAAAAAATGTCTAAAATTTGCATTAAAAAGCTTCGAAACAGCTGGACCAATTTGAAAAAATATTTAACTGGTCAGAAGCTGTTAAAATAGGAAGTCGTGGTGGCCTAGTGGGTAAAGGACCAACCTCTCAAGTATGAGGGCGCGGGTTCGATCCCAGGTCAGGCAAGTACCAATGCAACTTTTCTAAGTTTGTATGTACTTTCTAAGTATATCTTAGACACCATTGGCTGTGTTTCGGATGGCACGTTAAACTGTAGGTCCCGGTTGTCATTAAACATCCTTGGCAGTCGTTACGGGTAGTCAGAAGCCAGTAAGTCTGACACCAGTCTAACCAAGGGGTATCGGGTTGCCCGGGTAACTGGGTTGAGGAGGTCAGATAGGCAGTCGCTTCTTGTAAAGCACTGGTACTCAGCTGAATCCGGTTAGACTGGAAGCCGACCCCAACAGGATTGGGAAAAGGCTCGGGGGATGATGAAGCTGTTAAAATAGTCAGGACAAAATTTTCACTGGAAGATGCCGCTAAAACATCCAATCTTGGTTATATCCTGAACCATCTAGAACTTTCAATTACAATACCTAAAAACGATATCCAAACATTTTTTCCCTGTCTACACAAAAACAACTTTGAACTTACAAATGACCTTTAAGACATTCATATCATTCAGAAGAAAAACCTACACACAAACGATCCATATTTTTTATATAAAACAGAAACCGGTTATTGCGGTTTTCTCATAATATGAAGTCATTCACAACGAATCATGAGTGGTTACCTAATAACCAATTCACATCTGAAGTTGACCGTATTAAACTTGAAATTAGGGGAACGACCACACAGTAAGATTAGAAGAATGCACCTTGAATTTTAATAACTTTGCTAAAAAGGATTAAGAGACATGCAGGTTTTGGTCGTCATTTCCTCTTATTTTTAGGTGTTTTAAAGACTTATTTTCTGGTCTAGATTGGATACTTTTTGCTCCGGCATCGGAAGACATAGACCAATTTCTAAGCCTTTTGGCTGTACCACAAATTACTCACTATTTACTTCGTCCTTTACAGTACAGGACAAAAAATCTAGTTTTTACAGTAGGTACGGGATATTTTAAAAACTATGAATTTTTGGGATAGAAACCTCAAGGAGGGTCGTTTAAATAATAACAGGCATTAATTGAAGGCTTTTACCTAACTACGCAGTTTTCTTGGCATATTCGTGGAACAGCCGTTTAAATGCCCACACTAACAATAAAACATATTTTCAAGCAATTTGCTCGTTCCATCGATTAAACTACAGGTTGGTCTTATCAGTATTTCTATACTTTTATAGGCGTATATAAACATTCCTATCTGATACAAAGATAAGGCGTCGATTAAACTAATTCTATTTAGTTTACAACTTGTACATAGAAAGTTAGTTTTCAGACTTGAAAATGGTGGGAAGAATTTACTATTTAAAATACTTTGCTGAAAACCACATCAAAATCAGTTCAGATAATCGCGCATAAACATACATACGAGTCAAAATGGGAACCCTCTTTTTTGGAGTCGGTTAAATAAAGCTATGTACTGCACTACACATTGCCATCAAATTTCATCAGAATTTGCACCTTCTGTGTAAGAAGGAATTTCTAAAGTATAATTATTACTAACTACAGTGATAAATAAATCTTAATTACAGGCTTGTCAATTTAATATACCCATCAACGGAGCTACCGGCAATAGATAATCTAAACTAAATAAATCTTGTTCAAAGTATGCTATAAAATATATAACATACCGCATAAAAACCTTGAATGTATAGATGCATGGTCAATGCGGTAGAAACATAATACCGCAATATTGAGCGGTATTTATATCTTTGTTTGCGTTCTACCGTAACTAAGAAACACGTACAGTTAAGACCCGCAAACTACAAACTTTTAGTCGGCCGATAGTTGTTTGGGCTCATAAATCAGTATGAAGATGAATGGGAGTACACACGTGACAACGATCAGGTATTAGACCAGTATCAGACATACTAAAAACTTTGACTGAATTCACGAAACTTTCATTGAAAATTTCAAAACGGGTCGGTCTGATACCAGCTCAATACATGATCTTGGTAATGTGCGTACTACCATTCATCTTCATACTGATTTAGGAGTCCGAATAAACTATCGGCCGACTAAAAGTTGGCAGTGTGCGAGTACTGTGTTGATGGATTTTTCTTTCTTGAAGTAGATTACCTATGTGACTATTGCTTGCTACATAAGTTATGGTATTTTTATGAAGAAACCTAATGTATGAAGACTTCTCCATAATATTATTGTTTCAGAATTAATAGCTTAAAAATATATTTTCAAGTCATCCTAGATTGTTCGTAAAGTATAGAAAAATTATTTCTCTAGTTTTTGGAATACTTCTTAGGGAATCACTTCTCGCATTTGAATAAAAGGATACAAAATGCATCAAGTTTCAGTTCACTCATGGTTGACGAACAAATATGATCTTTTTTAATATTACTAAGTTTCCTTTACATTATCTACACATAATAATATAATAAAATGATGATAGGAAAGTCAAAACTGTACATTGAATATTTTTTTAAAGAATACTTGGGGGGTGATCCATAATCGATTCTGAACCCAAATATGTAGTTTTTAGAATTTTTGTCTGTATGTCTGTTTATCTGTTTGTCTGTATGTTTGTCCCGGATAAACTCAAAAAGTACTGCATGGATTTAAATCAAATTTTGCATGACTATTACCTGGGGGCCGGTTCAACACATAGGCTATATATTATCACGCTATCAACCACGGGGGTTGAGCAATGAACGATTAAATAAACGAAATTGGAAATTCTATATTGCCCACGCAAACGAAGTCGCGGGCAACAGCTAGTTAACAAAATATACTAGAAAGATCAAGAAAATTGGAAAATTAAAATTAATGTACTATGTTGATGATATTATTTTACACATGACTAACACTATTATTTATGAACTTCTGTCACATTGTATGTATTGTACCTAGTGTGTTTTCCTACTAAATTCATTTACCTAATGGAAAATTATTTAACCTCAAAAGGAAGGAAACGATAACCATGTTTGTTGAATTTATGAATGGTATGCATAGGTACTGAAGTTTATGAAACCTATTCGTTTGAATATTACATCATCTGTCTAGCCTTTTCCCGTCTATGTTGGGGTTAGGTGCAGCTGAGTACCAGTGTTTTAGATGGAGTGATTGCCTATCTGACCTCCTCAACCCAGTTGCCTGGGCACCCCGATACCCCTGGGTAAGAGACTGGTCGTCAGACTTTCTGACGTTTGAATAGATAATGGATTTTTTTAAAATATATATTTGTTTTTACTTTTAAAAAGTTCTGATTTTCGGTAAAACAAACCCATAGAATTTGTTGTAAGGCGTATGACGTTCGGCCTTAGTCGGCCTTACCCATTTTGCGTATTACTTGACTTTCAAAAAGTGTAAATTTTCAGTCTAACCCAAGCAGCTTTTTCACATTTTATCAGGTAACTTCCTTACCTTAAGAACAACGATGGAGTCAGCCATCTCATTGGCCATCTCGTCTAGTTTGGGCCCGATCATCTTGCAGGGTCCGCACCAAGTGGCCATGAAGTCGATGACTACCAGCTTGTCACCGGCTTCCACCAGCCTGTTCTTGAGGTCATCGGAGTCCTTGATGTGGATCGACATTTTAGCTGGAACAAGGAAATTTTATCATCAAGCATGTGCATAATCATTGTTGTGATGCAATAAAGCTTTTAGATGGCTATGTTGCTCACTCAGAGCAGTTTTTTATTTCTTAGTTTAATAAAAACAATAAAATATGGTACATTATCTGGAACACGACATAAAAGTATCGCACTCTGTCAGACATCATCATTTTTTAAACACAACACAAAATTCTGTCAAGTTCCAAATCCCGTCAGTTTGGCTACTTTCAACTTCGTTCTGAAGTTCTGAGTAAACATTGTTTCTAAAATGTATGTAATTAAGATAAAAGGACAAGAACGTAGTTACAAACAAATTACTCATAACCTATTTCTGATTTTCTTGTCAAAATAGTTTCAAACACTAGACAATAACTAACACTGAACCGATTTATTAATAAGTGTTGCCTCATTTTAAAACGTCGCGAAGTAGTGCTAACTCTATTCGAATTTAATTATTTATCAAAACTCAATAAAAAATCGCCTACTTAAAATATGAACTGAACATTAGTCACATACCAGCATTCACTTGAATTTGTATGAGTAACAGTATAGTAACGTAACACAAAAAACAATCTTTTGAAATTATAGAACGTATGCATGACATGACGAAATCATTAATAACAACTAAAAGTAATGAAATCGAAAATAAAATTCATAAAATAATGACAAATTGGTACGGTATTGGCGGGCGAACAACAGTCGTCAACTTTTTTTTTAAATCACCTCTTCATTCGGAAATGACAAAAATTCATAATGCCTAAGGTAGTAGTTTTGAAAAGCATTGATGAAACTCTGAACCTCCCACAAAAATAAAATAATGAAGTATGCATGAAATAACGAAAACATTAATAAAATCTAAAAGTAATAAAATTGCAAATAAAATAAATGAAAATATTGGCGGGAACACAAAAACTGTCGTCAACTTTTTAAAATCTCCGCTTAATTCGGCAAAGACAAACATTCGTAATGCCTAACACAGCAAAAAGTTTTGAAAATCATTGATGAAACTATGAACTCGTCTCACGAACCTAAGTTTTTAAGTAACCGTTTTGTGTTTTAAAGAAAAATCTGGAGTGGGTTTTTAAAATACGTAGATATTTTATAACGCGACACGACTAGAATCACATTGTATTGCCTACACGGACAAATAGCGTGTTTTAATTACAAACACCGGCTTAAAGATACTTGTAAACTATACTGCCTCAGTATGGAAAACTTGTAGACGCGACATAAGAATCACAATGATGTATTGTATTAAAATTTCAAAAATGTTGAAAAATATTTACGAAGATGTCCCACTTGACTCACCGTTTACTTCTTACAAAATAGTATCACAGATTTTATCTGACCACACGGCCTAAGCACTAAGTTGTCGTCTTTTATGTACTCTCACGTCCGCACTCGTTGTCGTTCTACAGAACACTGAGTTTAAGCTGCAACGTCGGATACGTTAATATACATCAGTGTGATACCAAAGCTAGTTGCTGTTTCTTTTTCGCGTGGACGAATTCTGGTTTTGTGACAAGGATAAGTACATAACATAACATCGTAGAGGCGCGTGGCTTTTTCATCTGGGTTTGTACTCGACAGTGTCTTCTGACGTCATTAAGCTCGTTGAGTCATACATAATCAGCGTGGTAGTTGGTGCGGGTTTAGTGTCATCGCTTCGAGAAAATATTATCGTAGGTAGTAGGATATTTCATCATGACTGGCCCGTCTTTCCGGATCGGAAAATATTTTTCAGGGGAAGCAGAGTATTTGTATTTTTCAATGTCATTATGATTAATTATATGTAGAGTGCATGACTAGTGTCTATTTTGATTTAGATAAAAGTTGCAATGCAGTAGATAGTACGGATCCGCGTGTTTTTTTAACGATCGGTAGGTACAAGTGATAATGACGTGATGAGCTAGCGGGAAAAGAACCAACCACTCAAGCTCATACTTGCGTGGGTTCGATTCCAGGTCAGGCAAGTACCAATGCAACTTTTCTAAGTTTGTATGTACTTTCTAAGTATGTCTTGGACACCAATCACAGAGTCTCGGATGCACGTTAAACTGTAGGTTCGGGAGATGATGGACTGGTGATGAGAGCAATGGCAAATAAGGTCCCGTTTCACCCTTTGGGTACGGAACCGTCAAATGTCTTAACGTAGTTTTACCAAAAGTTCGGAAAGACGAATAGGGAATAGGTACCTACTCAATATCTATGGAATTCAAACAAAATATGTAAACAAGTGAGGGTCAACTGGTATCAAATAAATTATTCTTATTCTTTAATTATCGTGGACGTTATCATTTGTTTGTGGTGAGCAGAAATAAAAAAACCCTACCTATCTATGTACTAACCATACCTACGTGGACATCATAGGTATATCAGACGTTAGCATATTAGGCCGATTTTTTTCTTCTCTTAATCTTTTCGAAATTGGTGTCCAAATGGGACATTATGTCAGCGTGTTAGGGACGAAAATTCTGAACTTATTCTCATCCATATTTTTCTGTTCTTAGCTAATATTAATCATACATATAATAAAGAAAAAAATAGAAACACATTCAATCACTGACAATCTAATGACATTATTGTTCTATACTAGTTTATATGAAGAAATGATTTTAACGACAGAAAATAGTTCGAAATTAAAGATGACACAATTGATGATGATTCAACAATGTATGAGGAAAATGAGCGAAAAACTCTTTAAACGAAAAGCACGCCTTTTTCCCTTTGCAAATAACTGGCAAAGTTTAAATTGTAAATGCAAAATAACCCATAAAAAGATGATGTCTAAACAACGGTTATTTCATTGCAAGATTATCAGTTTGTCATCATTCATCACCTAGTCATTCCCAACTATGATCTAAGCTTCCAGTTTTACATGGAGCTACTGCCTATCTGACCTCCTCTACCCAATTGTCCGGGTCATCCCTTGAATAGCCATGGGAGGGGCACCGCCGGGTCCTCGTCGAGGCTTTGGGCGGCGGCGACCTCTCGCGTCCGGCCCTGGTTCAGGCCATGGTCCGGGGCGAGAGGGAATGGGATGCCGTCGCCTCCTTCTGCGGTCATGCTCGAGAAGGAGGAGGCGGAACGCCAGAGAGTTCGCACCTCTCATCCCGGCCGCCGCGCTGGACCAGGTAGACACCATGGGCGCCGGGTGTCGCGAGATGACTCCCGGCCACCGTAGGCGTGGGTCTGTGGGCGGTGAGTTCGGGTGGCTCATCGTCCCTCTGTCTTTCTAGACGACAGACCCGTGTCGACGGCGCGCGTTGTTCCACGCGCTCCTCAAAGAGATGTCAGCAACCCCAGCGGGGCCCAGCAGGGCCAAGGCCTGCCGGGGCTGCGGGTTGTTCGAAAGAGATACCGCGGCCCTGGTACATAAAAGGCCTATGACGGAACACGACGATTTTAGTCAGTAAGAGTCTGACACTCCCTCACCGCTGCTAACCCACAGCGGGAGGGGTCATTTGATGATTTTACGTCGATAAAAAAAAAAAAAAAAAATCCCTTGAATAGCCCGATTCGTCTTACTAAAAAATCCTCATCCTCCGAGCCTTTTCCCAACTGTGTTGGGGTTGGCTTCCAGTCTAACCGGATTCAGCTGAGTACCAGTGCTTTACAAAAAGCGACTGAATATCTGACCACCTCAACCCAGTTACCCGGGCAACCCGATACCCCTTGGTTAGACTGTTGTCAGACTTACTGGCTTCTGACCAAAGACTATAAAACCACTTGACTGCGCATACAGTGCCCCGACGCTCGCCAAAAGTTAGTGATTTTGCGCGTACTATAAGGCTACGATCAGTACGATCCTTTAGTAGCGACCTTGAACTGACCAATAGTAGCCGCGGATTATCCCGCTTCCCCCCGCCCGCAGTGGTGAGTCGTGTTCTTAGAAGAAATTGGCGAGTGCGCTCTCTAGTGGTTATTTACTTTATGCTTCTGACTAACCTACTTGCTAAGAAATGTTTTTCCTCTTTATTACAAAAAACCTGCGAATCGCAGAGGGACAACAAGCTGATGATAATAATCTGTTTATAACCTAACAGGTTTGACAGCATCGGTTTCATAAAACATGACCGTTCATTGTAACATTAATCATGCGCGCGAGTGCATACACACAATGACGCACAGTGAATAGGGTTCCCCATTTTTTTCTACCAATGTAAGTCTTCTTGAAGTTATTAATCTTAAAAAATATCATCCTCCGAGCCTTTTCCCAATCATGTTGGGGTCGGCTTCCAGTCTAACCGGATTCAGCTGAGTACCAGTGCTTTACAAGAAGCGACTGCCTATCTGACCTCCTCAACCCAGTTACCCGGGCAACCCGATACCCCTTGGTTAGACTGGTGTCAGACTTACTGGCTTCTGACTACCCGTAACGACTGCCAAGGATGTTCGATGACAGCCGGGACCTACAGTTTAACGTGCCATCCGAAACACAGTCAATAGTGTCTAAGATAAATCTTAAAAAATATAGGAATTTAAAAAAAATTGTACATGGCTAAAATATGTACTTTATTTTTGACCGACTTCAAAAAAAGAGCAGGTCCTCAATTCGACGGTATGTCCTTTTTTGTGTATTTGTTACTTTTACTTTCGTGCGAAAGGTTGCGTTCCGCTTTACACAAAATATAGTAGTTTCGCCATTTATAGTATTTGATCCCTTAATTTAGTAGGGTTGGCAACCCTAAACGAGAACCGTACTCCGAGACCTGTGTAAACAGATAAAGTTGTGGTCACCTACAGTTTTACATTTAGTCACATGTTTTCGATAAAGGTCACAGTATGAGTTACCTATGCTAATGAAGAGGAATCATGTTTTGATTGTTTTTAGTACCCAAAAAGCTCCGAAACTACTGAACCGATTAGAAAAATTCTTTCACTGTTGGAAAGCTACACTCTTCCCGAGTAACATGGGGTATATTTTATCCCGGTACGGTAGTTCCCACGGGATGCGGGCGAAACCGCAGGAAAACAGCTTGTTATTGATAAAGGAAATCTTAAATGACCTAGCAATTCACCTTTCGATGCACAAAAACAAACCAGACGCAATGCTTTGTAAAGATAAAAACTGGCTAAGTGCGAGTCGCACTCACCACGAAGAGTTCCATATCATTATCTATGTATAAAGCGAGAAAAAATACGTGTTTGTTATTCATAGTTTTTAGTATTTGTTGTTAAAGCGGTAGAAATACATCATTCGTGAAAGTTCCAGCTTTATAGCTATAATCATACAAAAAATGCACCCTCTAGGCACGGCCGAATAACGTTAAAAAGTTAGATGGGTATTTGAAATGAAATAACATTTTAATGCCTCACAGATGAGATACTTTTGAAAACTTCAGCGCTTTTATTGAAGAAGTCCAAAACACAAATACAGGACCCAATTAAAAAAACTGGGAATCCCCAGTGACCTTGTATCACTGGTTGATATATTCATACATTCTGAGGGGTCATTCAGGACTTGGGCCAACGAAGACGTGACATCATCACGGCGGCAGCGCCATTGCAAAACCAGACACACTAGTTATTGATCTGCGGAATAACGTGGCGGACTGGCTGTTTGCCAAACTATGTTGAGTTTTTAGTCTATCGGGAACCTATTTTGGCTGATTCAAAAATCTGGAGTGTTGAAGGTATGTTTTTTCAATTTTTTTTTAAATCGAGTAAAACGGCTGCTCCCAATATTATAATAATATCTGTGGTTTTGCTAACTTAGAGATAGAATTTTGACATTGGCCTCATACAAGTTATGCCAAGTTTCACCAACTTTTTTGAATATTGTAGTATATCAAGGAAACCTATTTTGGCTAATTTAAAAATGGGGAGTGTGGAAGGTATGTTAATTATTACCTAATGTCTGCATGGCAACAATTTAAGTAGGGTAAACGCATGAGACAAAAGGCTAAAGGTAGGATCTTGAATTTGAATAGCAAATGCCAATCGCAAGTTTATAATCCCTTGATATAGTTACCGGCACGGATATTGGGCTCTCGGCGGAAGAGTGGGGATCGCTTTGCGCACTGTACACATAAGGCAATAAACCAATAAATCGCTTCTGCGCAGGTGAAGGTCATAGCCCAATTTCCGTGCCGATAACTGTAGATGTCTCTTGTCTAGTTACAATTACGACTATGTAACGGAACTTCTTATTTTTATTTACGTCTCCTTCGTTATTTTCGAAGATTTTTCCAACGTCTAGAGCAGTCTTTCCCAAAGTGGGCGATAACGCCCCCTTGTGGGCGCTGCAGGTTTCAAGGGGGGCGGTAAGAGACCCAGAAAGAAAATGGGGGCATTGTGTAGAGGCCTGGGGGGTCATTTGTAATTTTATTTACTCTCAACAACAATTTGTGAACATCACTAATATGAATTAAAAGATTGCTCAAACTCGGAATGTTGGAGCACCGAAGAAACAAAGACACATATAGCTGACTGTCGATTCAGTCACGGTTTCTTTTAATTTGTGTTTAATTGGGAAATTCTCGAACAAACACTACTTTATGTCCCAAATCTCAAAAATTTTCGCGCTCGCTTCGCTCGCGCAATCAGAAGCTAAGTTCCCGTGTTTTGCATTCACCAACCAGCAATAACTTTTGTACGATTGGGCTACATTTTACGTCACTTTTGCTTTGACTTGTTAACTATAAAAAAAAATTCTCGTCTCTGTTTTTCGTATGGGTTTGAATTGCAGTTGGAGGGCGCCGTAGAAATCTCGCCCAGGGCGCTGGTAGTGTTAAAACCGGCACTGAATACATCATCTGTAAAAATTTTACTCTCTAACTGCGAAAACAATAGGGTCCCGTTTTACCCTTTGGGTACGGAATGGCTAAAAATGGGGGCGCTAAAAAAATATTTATTCTCAAAGTGGGCATTAGACAAAATAAGTTTGGGAACCACTGGTCTAGAGTCTGACAAAGTTTTTCTTTTAACTCATGTCATTATTTTATTTTCTCTTGAGGAATTTTTTACGGGTACGACATGACAATATTTTGTGATTCTCATTGTTTTTTTTTACGGAAAACTAGAACGCAGCCGATCTAAGACGTTAGCTAGGAGTCTGTTTATAAGACTGGAAGTAAACACTGCGAGTACCTTGGGCTTCTACATGAAACAATGAGTAACTTTTGATAGGTATTCAATAAATTAAATGTTCTTCAATATTAAGTAGAATTAACCGTGACTTACAAAATTGTTGTTTAAACGTCATATTGTTAAGACTTTGTCGCGTACACCGTGTAAAGATGACAACATTTTAAAGTTACTTTTGCAGGTGAAGGTCAAACCAAATATACGTACTTTTTAAGGAAGGTCGTTTATATTTTAAGTCTGGTGCGACAATTCACACGCAACGGTTTTTCGATAAAAACAAAATTGCATAATGTTTAAAAATAAATCAATATTACTTAACCAACTTCCTCAAAAACTCAAACTCAAGTCAAAAACGTTAATTCAAATTAGGCTGATAAATAAGCACTTTTCGAACGTCAAAAACAAAAGACAGCCCCCAAAACGCCCGCCCTACACCACTTCCTATGTGTTCTTGCTGGGAAGAAGAAGTGGCGCAACAAACTCCCCAGCAACACATGTCTGTCTGTTAGGTTGGAAGAACCAGAATTTATACAGAACAAGTCAAATAAAAAAAGGAGAAGGTTCTCAATTGGAGTGTTTGTATTTTTTTGTTCCTTATTTGTATGTTTGTTCGCGCATATCTCCATTATTTAACAACCTATTGGAACAATTCTTTTTTGTTTGAAAGGGTACTTATCGGTGTTGTCTCCAATAAAACTTACTCAAAACAAAATATATATAAAGCGTCACAAACTGTTCATACAATACTATACTTTTTTACACAAGAATAAATTATTAGCAATCATTGTTTCAACGTGTATGTGAATACATTTACTTGAAGTTGTCATCATATGTATAAATAAGTTATGTGTATACCACATTCAATTATCAACTCTATTGAAACAACTTAGGGTGCAAATTGCAATTAAATGCTTGTACGAGGAAATAATTGAACTGATTAAATGTACTTATGTTGTTACTCAGCTTTTCCGGCTAACATCTTCATATTAGTACTAGGAAAAGGTGACCAAGTACCATAACTAGCATAACATTAAATTAGCAGTTAGGTAGGTAATTTTTGGCTTGAAAAATTCTATTCATGACAACTTACCGTCAAGGACGTACAAAATATAGCATAATATATCAAATTTTAATAATTAATTGCAAAAATAAAATAATTAATCTGTCAAAGATATTCAAATAACAGCAGAATCACGGATATCTTATCTTCCTTTAGCAATTTATCTCAAAACCATAAAAATACTTTATCTTCTAAAAGTGGAGCTGAGTATAAGTAGCAAAAGATGAGGAATATGGTGTAACAGATTTTCATATTATGCCATGTCATGACTGTAAGCAATCCTAGTATATTTGCAAATTAATTGTCATCCTTAATAATGGCGTCCAAGGCCGATTTCGGGCTTCTCATATAAGGAGATCAGTCAGTTGCGCAGGACATGTTAGCAATTTCTGTCTGCCCCAGGAATCGAAAACGTGACCTCGTGCATACCAGCGGTGCTAGCGACTACTAGACCGACAATGAGGCAGTCCTTCTAATAGTCTAAATGCGAAAGTCTCTATTGCGCTTGTATATCAAAACTATTGAACCAATTTAAATGAAATTTTGTAAACATGCTGTCTAGAACCTGAGAAAGGATATAGGCTACTTTTTATCTATGTGCAGGATGTAGATCCCTTTATTAACTAGTATATATGTTAGTAATTGCACAACATGTACTTACATCTTATCAAATCGGTATTTACAAGAACAATTGTGCGATAACTGATAAACTATCTCAAACATTATTAATCTACCGATAAAGTTATCTGATTAGATGTTGATTATTACAGATTTAATTGTGTTAGTATATTAATGGTACAAGTTATTTTTTGCTAAGTTATTTTTTGTATACGGTTCTTCAAACCATACAGACAGAATTGTTGCTGGGGAGTTTGTTCCACCACTTCTTCTTCCCAGCAAAAACACATAGGAAGTGGTGAAGGGCGGGCGTTTTGGTAAATTTCTGTCTTTTGTAAATTTGACATTCGTAAAGTGCTGATTTTCAGCCTACTTTGAATAAATGACTTTTGATTTTGCTATATGATTGGAATGAGACAGATCTTTGACAAGTAAAATTTACTCATTACCAAGCCTTTTCAGAGTGTAGCAAACGGTGTGCAAAGAACTAGGAAAAAAATATTCAACAAAAATAAATATTCTTCCAATTAGACAGTTTTTGAGTTTTCTAGCAAGGAAAGAACAAATTTAAGGCTGAAATTAATAAGACTCACAAACGTAAACTTCACTATTCACGGTTAAGTGGATTGGTAATGAAGTTATTACTTTCAAGGTCTTTTTATTTAGTTCCTAATAGTAGTACCTGTGTAAGCTTGTACCTACATTTTAAAGAAAAAAAAACTAAGAACATGCTTATATTTTATATAATTTGATATCTAGAGCAGTTATTTGTTGTTTGTTACTTATAAATCATCAAAATGCATAATATAAGCTTAATTAAAACATTGTAACACATTCTTAGTGTTAATAGGCCTTTTGTGTGCCATTGACCTAAAAAAGTATGTCATCATCTACCTTACAGTGATTAGAACCTAATAATTTCCTTCACAGATAATAAAACATGTTTAAATGCCATGATTTCATGACCCAATTCTTTCTCTGTTGATTGTAATTACATACAGCTAAGTTCATTAAGTCTTGCCCCCATTTTCAAACTCAAAATTAAAATTCACTCAAAAGTAGGGCCACTTTCGAAAATGACACTATCAGTGAGTACGTGCTTGAGCTAGTTTAACTGTGGACATTAGACGCTACCAAGCGTAAAATAAAGCTTATTAGAATCTTAACAATCCTTGTAAGTACCTACATACATACCTACTTCGCTGGGTAGGTGCTCCACTCACGTCAAAACTTAAGTTTGAGCGATTGTTAACGAGATACAGGCGTATCCGGAAACTTTGATAACTTTTTTCACACGGGAAACGAACAAACAACGCAATAAAATGCTTAAAACTGACTAATACACGTAACAAAAAATCAATCGTAGTGACTCGAAACTACAAGGTCAATGCAGCTAATTAACACGTTAGTATGTTGAAGAAAATTTGCACAGGTGCGAGGGAAATATGTTGGAATCCTTAAATTTAAGACAGGTAAAGAGAAAACTTACCAGGTGTGGAGATAAATATTAAAGTTTTCCGACCGGTGACGGTGAAACACGCGGTGACAAGCAATCAAGGCAGAATAGAATGAATGAAAGAATGATTGGATTATTCTAGTTCTCATTCACCATCGCCAATAGAACAGTGACCAGCGACAGAGGCGGTGCCAGGAGTTTGTAGGTAGAGTGTGCTTGGAGGTCTATGTACCGAGTTTTTTAACCAACTTCTTAAAAAAGAGGATTTTCTCAATTCAAAAGTTGGTATTTTTAACCACCAATACAAAAATCGCGGAGTTTTGAGTGGGGTTGGAGAATAAGGTAATTTCTACATATTGAAATGAATGATATGGTGAAAATATGGTGTAAAGATATATGGAAAGGTGTGAAATGGAAGAAGATGTCCAGGACAGACCGAAGTGATCGAAGAGAATACGAAAACGGACGTCATCAGACGGGACTAACACTAGGAAGAAGAAAAATAGGAGATGTAAAAATTTGCAACTGCTTTACTTGATATTAGGTACACTGTTTTTCAAGCACCATAAGAAGAATTTTCTTCAGCACCATGTGGAGCAAACTTTTAAATTAATATATATTGGGTTGACTCCCAGAGCACTATAATGAATTTTTAATCTCGCTGACAAGGGGATGTTTAAGACCGATGTCACTCTGACTGTGGCACAGTTTTAAACGTTTATGAATAATATAAAATATAATATAGGTACTGAATATAATATTTTAATTTGCAGTCACATTGCAGGTGTTCTTATGTTTCACCAAAATTTATAAAACCACAAAAAATAAATATATGTATAAGATGTAATGCTCCTGCTGAATGAATGAGATGGTATTAATGTAGCCAACATCACTTAGCGCGCTAAACTACGCACTAAAACCCTTTGATGTGTCCAAAAAACCGACACCCGAGTTATCGCTTAACGTTTAATGCTATTAATAATGCCATTTGTATAAAATGCCATTAAAACGTTGGCCACATCTGTGTTATGCCAAAATTTTAAGCGTTAAGACGCAGATGGAGCAGGAGCATATAACGCAGATGGAGCAGTAGCATGAAAAATAAGTATGGCACACAACGCAACGCAACGTAAAAATAATTGTGAGGAAAAGAGAAACTGCTAAAATGGTTTTTCTCCTCTTCCCTCTTTACAGGTCAGTTTCACTCATTCAATCTATTTGACAAGTAAGATCAATTCATTTCATTCATGTTGTTCACTTCGCTTGCTTCATTGCAATATTTTGAGTTTTTCTGAAATTATAAAAGTTATTAACAGTTTGTAGAAAAGTAAAACACAAAAATGTCTGTAGATATCAACGATATTGGATCACAAAAAGTAAAGAGCATCGCGACCGGTGAGGTAAATAAGCTTACTTTTTCCTCATTGTAGATTTGTTACATTTTTTTTTATTTACGACGCATTTAACTTACGAAATAAATTGCTTTTGCGCTTTATATAAAGTTTTTAAGGGAAAACGCCTGCGGATTACTTGATCGCATGACAAAAGCGTCATAGTACTACACTTATATACAATTTACAATAAGTTTTTGTATGAAACAACCGGCGTACGTTAGCAATAGTTTCGTAACTGTATCTCGCAATAATAGAACCAGTCATGTGGAAGATTCGGCTATAAATAGAATTTATGTTACATACTTATGTACAAAAACACAGTATCCAAGTTGTAAAGCAGTTACAAATATTTTTAGGCTATTTCTTTCAATAAATCTATACTTTACATATACTAGTAAAATAAACAGGAAAGTTTGTTTGTTTTTACCCTACAGTCTCCAAACCTACTAAACCTATTCGAAAAATTCCTTCACTGATAGGAAGCTACATTACCCCCGCGTAACATAGGCTATATTTTATCCGGGTACGGGACGAAGTTCTCCCAGTAAACAAGTTAAACTGTGAGGAAACAGCTAGTAATAAATATATGAAATACTAGTAATATATACTTTCCTATACCTACTCTGTCTACCTTCAGAACATATGTTCAATTTCCGACATTAATTACACCTATAATTATTTGTAACTACTTCTGATAGTTGATAGCAATTACATTGATTGTTCAGTTAATATCACTGTTTTTTTCATAACTGGATTGACCATTAAGTATTGTGAATGGATTTGATAATATTATCTCACTAGCTTCTGCAAATTTTTCATCCGTATACCATGGGAATTTCTGCATATGCATATTCTGAATAGGCTATCTAACACAGTTTTTTTGCAAATCACACTAGTAGTTCCTGAGATTAGTGCGTTCAAGTTAACTAATTGTTCAGCTTTACAATATTTGTATAGATTTGTTACTTTTCAAACAAAAACAGATTAGCCTGTAACTGGTAGACTGGTACCATGAAAGTTTTTCCTGCGTTCCATGTGAACTACGCAGCGCCTGGACCTGGATAAAATGTAGTGTTCCTTAATGAATTTCTCTTAGTTAGTTAGTCCTAACATTAGAATGTCCAGAAACATACTCTTTATATTACTGGTATTGAATATCTGCACTATTTTGAACTTGTTAGGCTACTGTTGTAATAAAACAATAATTATTACCTGCATTAAAAGTACAATAACAGTATATTAAAACATTAAGATTATTGTAGGGTTTAAAAGGTTATCTTTCTGCTGTAGTGGAATTAAACAGGCTTGGATATAAAAAAATCTTATTTTTTTATAATGGTTTCTTAAAGTTAATACTTGCAGAACGCTGTAAAGTCTATACACAACAAATATTATCATCCTCCGAGCCTTTTTCCCAAATATGTTGGGGTCAGCTTCCAGTCTAACCGGATGTAGCTAAGTACTAGTGCTTTACAAGGAGTGACTGCCCTAACTGACCTCCTCAACTCAGTTACCAGGGAACCTCAATACCCCTTGGTTAGACTGGACACAACAAATAGCATATTGTTTTTCAAACATAATGTTATCCATTTAGTGGAGATATTATATTGGTTGCTTAAAAACTTCTCTGCTCTTCTCTTTGGTGAAGTCTGGGCCTAAATCTGCATAAAAACTTTCTGTTGATGTGTATCTTCCATCTTTCTCCTAGACTACTATCAGTCTAAATTCGGATGGGCACCTTCTTCTTCTTCCTCCTGCCCTGTTCCCAATTTTATTTGTGGTTGGTGCAATATGTCATCCTCTTCCATTTTTCCCTGTCACTTGTCATACTGACACTCACTCCCTTCCTATTCATGTCATCTTTCAGGCAATTAATCCATCTTTTCCTAGGTCTTCCTCTTTCTCTCCATCCATCTATATTCATACATTCAAATTGGAATGTGTAGGAAGTGAAGTTATATTTGTATTTATTTCCTAGACAACTCTTTCTGTGTTCAGGAGTTTATTATAAAGCAGAGAAGTATTTGCAATAAATAAATGTTATGTTGTTTGTTACGTTCAACCATGCATAACTTTTTAATGAGTAAAAGCGAAAGTATTTTTAGTAATATCGATAATGCTTTGTTTATATTGATATTAATTAGGGTATTGGTTATTATAGTTTTCAGAGTACAGTATTATAGTGAAATGTGCTTTATTTTTCAGAGCGTAGAGTTGAAAACCTTTTGGGATGACCAGAATGTGGCGATCATATTTTTCCGACGATGGGGATGCATGCTGTGCAGATTGTGGGCTAAGGAGGTAGGTTCCAACACTTTTAAATATATTCTATGGCATAGGAGGCTAAGCAGATTGAATCTAGGTATTTTTTTGGGTTACAGTATCCAAATGGACAACTTACCCTATTACAAAGACTTTGCTGTCTGTCTGTCCTCCTCATGAATGAACAGGAATAGTAAGACAGTTAAAATTTCCACAGATGATGTAAATGTGTTCCTGCGATAAGAACAAGTATTGAAAAGAAAACTGTAATAAATTAAAATAAAATTTTATGACTCCCCAAGTCTCCACATAACAGGCGTGATTTTGTGTCCATTTTAGAAAATGGTACGGAAACTTGCGCGAATCCGATTCGCACTTGTTTTTCTATACTTGAGGAACTGGGGGTTTTGAATGAAATAGAATTTACGAGACTCCAGGGGCCCGATTCTCTTATGTTAATAATATCAAAATCGAATAGAAATTGAATCGAACAACAATCGAATTGAATGACAGAAAAGGATAAAAACGTTTATTTCAAAGAAAAAATAGCGGAATGCCACATACGCTTCAATCGTAATCGAGGCGTGATTGGATCGCAGTCGAACGTGAATCGAATGGCGCTAAAGTAAAATTAGGAGAATCGGGCCCCTGTATTTCTAAATAGGTATTTCATCTTGACTACCTATATCCAAGTGATAAATATCATTTATTTATACCTATAACTTATAATGATAAAATTTTTGAAAAGTCACTAGGTTGATTGATATATGTTACGTGATTTTATTTCGAGATAAATATAGTAAATAGGTTTCAATCCTACTTAACTACTTACACGTTGTATCTGCGTGTGCTATAATTATTTTCCTAGATAAAAAAATACTAGTCTAGTAGTTATTAGACTATGGAAGTAATTAACCTATCTTTCATGTTGATAAATGGTACCTAAATAAGGCCGAACTACGGAAGCAAATAAACTATGTCTTAAATTAAGGACAAAAAATATAAAACATCATCGCAAAAACAATCATTTTAAAGTCTAAAATAATTGAGGAGCTATACTTTCACGTCATGGTACCTCCAAGTTCTTTATTTTTAAAA